>NC_084612.1:2781149-3001149 GCF_033978795.1 Nerophis ophidion
CTTTACATAATTTATTTGGGCATGCTTTTGTACGTGCATGAATATATTGTCAAGTGAGTAGTAAGCATTCTACGAGTGTTTACTTTGTGGATTATTTTCAGTCTGGGAAAAAAAATGTCTCGCAGTCTTATGCTAGTTAAAATCCTAATTGAAGCATCGGTTGCATTTCCATGTGGGAAGTGTTTGTGGGATACCATCAGCTTCTATCAGCAGGTTTTGTAACCCGCAAATAGGGGGCAGGGGTCACACAAGTCCATACAGAGCTGTCAGATTTATCCTATTTTATCCAGCTAAACGTAACAAAGCCGCAGATTTCCTTAAAAATTAATGTTCTAAAATCAGGAGAAACAACATGAAGACACCCTATTGTGTGAGGTTTGGGTCAATGCACACCTAGCTCCTGCTTAAAGCCATGTCAAACGCAGGCATCTTTATTGCATCTTCATACCTCCACACTGCAACCACACGTCTATTTAGAGAAGACATCGCTTCATCCTTGTCAGACCACCCTGCAGCCACGAAAGACATTTCATCCTCCGTCTAGAAAAATCCCAGTCCGGCCGACGCGTGCAAATCCCCTCGCTGAGAGAACTTGTCCATCATATTGAAGCGAAATCTCAAGTCTCTGCGAGCACTTCACATCTGTTTCCTTTTGACTGTAATTATCTAGAGGAAGCCTCAGACAACAGATCTCCTGTGGGAGGCCTCTCCACGCTGTTGGCGACCAAAACCAGGCGGGTGCAGCATGTTTTTTTTTCGATAGCCTCATCAACAACACACAACGTGCATTTTTCCTTTGCCAAACAGCCAGTGTTTAATTTGAAGCACCCAGTAAGACACCTCTGGGATTCCACATAAAGTCACAGAGCAGGCTTTAGAAATGGGAACACCCTTTTATTATGAACGCCTTGCATGGATTATGTTTAAAATAAAAAAATGATAAGCTGCTTTTAACCAGATTCTGAGAATGCATGATATCAATCGCAGAAGCAGATCTTGCATTCTGCGGGTCATGTATGACTAAAAGCCAGGATTCAGTCCTAAAAACAAACATAATTCTTGTCATTTTGGCCAAATAACTTTTCTCACTTGACTTGCGGACAGTGACCTCAATATTTCTACAGTTTCCAATTCATCCTCGGCTGAAGCTTCAGTGGTTCTTGGGTTGTTCTTGAACATCCTTAACCGTTTGCTTTTATGTGAGTGTGACAGTGTGGGTCTCACTCTTGACCACGGCGAAGTGGCGACGCATCCAAATAACTTGTACTTGCATGCAGGAAGGACTATTTTTGAAATATGGCTGTTCAGAATTTGCGCCAATAGACTTTTCCAATGTGTGTGAATTGTAATTCTCTTCCTTTGAGCTCCTCCGAGTTCCTTGGACCGTTCCCATTGTTTTGATTATAGAGCTTTCCAATGATTTCTGTCAAACAAATCCTTTTCATGCTGCCGTTGAAACACTACCAGCTTCAGTCAATCTTGATCTCCTATGAGACGTCAATGGGGTTTGGTTACTTTTCAGCACCACTTACAGTATTAGAAGAATTAGGTGACTATATTCACGGTGGCAGAGGGGTTAGTGCGTCTGCCTCACAATACGAAGGTCCTGAGTAGTTCAATCCTGGGCTCGGGATCTTTCTGTGTGCAGTTTGCATGTTCTCCCCGTGAATGCGTGGGTTCCCTCCGGGTACTCCGGCTTCCTCCCACTTCCAAAGACATGCACCTGGGGATAGGTTGATTGGCAACACTAAATTGGCCCTAGTGTGTGAATGTTGTCTGTCTATCTGTGCTGGCCCTGCGATGAGGTGGCGACTTGTCCAGGGTGTAACCCGCCTTCCGCCCGATTGTAGCTGAGATAGTCACCAGCGCCCCCCACGACCCCAAAGGGAATAAGCGGCAGAAAATGGATGGATGGATGGATGGATTACAGTCAAACCTGAAATGACTCATAACTCTGACTTTTTTTGAAAATTCATTTTTTTAAATTTTATTTCATCCAATTAATATGATATAAAATAGATACATCATTGAACTAAATCATGAAGGAAAATGAGTATAAACTTATGACTGCCCCCTATTTACATGATACAATATTAGCAATTCAACTCAGAAGAATATTAAAGCCATAACAATGACAACCACAAAAATACACTATCTTACTGAATGCCATATTTATATTTTATAACTCACAATAAACACATTAGCTTAATCAGTCATTTCTTTTCATCACAATATTTATTTTTTTTAAATACAGAATAATATTTTCATTGTTTTGTTCCACTGTCAAGATTGTTACAAATCTATATTTAAAAAAACTCAGTTTGTTTTTAGGTTATAATTACTTTACCTTTTTTTTTTCCAGGTACCATCCTACACTTCATTGCAATATGTCAGCTATGGAACAATCAGTGCATTATACAAAATATACAATGTGTTTTTAATTAACAATTAATTTACCTAATGTAAAATCATTTTAAAAGTTTTTATCTTTGTATGATTTATGTGATTTCCATGACACATTTTTGTCAATCATAACCAGTGTTGGGAATAATTTTGTAACACAATTTTTTCTCGTGGTCAAATGAATTACTTTTACATACTTTACTACGCCGTTATATGGCAGTTTTTTTTATTTATTTATTTATTTACAGACAGACATAATTTTGTATTACATTATTGTTTCTTTTCAAGGGATTCAAGGGTTTAGGTTTGTATTCGTCACATGCAGAGGACACCACAGTGAAATGCTTTTTTCCATGCTCTTCAGATATTGCGTACAGTGGGATCCAAACGCTTGTTGCAGAATCTACAAACCCCGTTTCCATATCAGTTGGGAAATTGTGTTAGATGTAAATACAAACGGAATATAATGATTTGCAAATCCTTTTCAACCCATATTCAATTGAATGCACTACAAAGACAAGATATTTGATGTTCGAACTCATAAACTTTATTTTTTTTTTTTGCAAATGATAATTAACTTAAAATTTCATGGCTGCAACACGTGCCAAAGTAGTTGGGAAAGGGCATGTTCACCACTGTGTTACATCACCTTTTCTTTTAACAACACTCAATAAACGTTTGGGAACTGAGGAAACTAATTGTTGAAGCTTTGAAAGTGGAATTCTTTCCCATTCTTGTTTTATGTAGAGCTTCAGTCGTTCAACAGTCCGGGGTCTCCGCTGTCGTATTTTATGCTTCATAATGCGCCACACCTTTTCGAGGGGAGACATATCTGGACTGCAGGCAGGCCAGGAAAGTACCCGCACTCTTTTTTTACGAAGCCACACTGTTGTAACACGTGCTGAATATGGCTTGGCATTGTCTTGCTGAAATAAGCAGGGGCGTCCATAAAAAGGACGGCGCTTAAATGGCAGCATATGTTGTTCCAAAACCTGTTTGTACCTTTCAGCATTATAGATGCCTTCACAGATGTGTAAGTTACCCATGCCTTGGCCACTAATGCACCGCCATACCATCACAGATTCTGGCTTTTGAACTTTGTGTCGATAACAGTCTGGATGGTTCGCTTCCCCTTTGGTCCGCATGACACAATGTCAAATATTTCCAAAAACAATTTTAAATGTGGACTCTTCAGACCACAGAACACTTTTCCACTTTGCATCAGTCCATCTTAGATGATCTCGGGCCCAGAAAAGCCGGCTGCGTTTCTGGATGTTGTTGATATATGGCTTTCGCTTTGCATAATAGAGCTTTAACTTGCACTTACAGATGTAGCGACAAACTGTATTTAGAGACAGTGGTTTTCTGAAGTGTTCCTTAGCCCATGTGGTGATATCCTTTAGAGATTGATATCAGTTTTTGATACAGTGCCGTCTGAAGGATCGAAGGTCACGGTCATTTAATTTTGGTTTCCGGCCATGCCGCTTACGTGGAGTGATTTCTCCAGACTCTCTGAACCTTTTGATGATAGGTGGCAGAGGGGTTAGTGCGTCTGCCTCACAATACGAAGGTCCTGCAGTCCTGGGTTCAAATCCAGGCTCGGGATCTTTCTGTGTGGAGTTTGCATGTTCTCCCCGTGAATGCGTGGGTTCCCTCCGGGTACTCCGGCTTCCTCCCACTTCCAAAGACATGCACCTGGGGATAGGTTGATTGGCAACACTAAATTGGCCCTAGTGTGTGAATGTGAGTGTGAATGTTGTCTGTGTATCTGTGTTGGCCCTGCGATGAGCTGGCGACTTGTCCAGGGTGTACCCCGCCTTCCGCCCGATTGTAGCTGAGATAGGCGCCAGCGCCCCCCGCGACCCCGAAAGGGAATAAGCGGTAGAAAAGGGGGAGGGGGATGGACCGTAGATGTTGAAATCCCTAAATTTCCTGCAATTGCACTTTGAGAAACTTTGTTCTTAAACTGTTTGATTATTTGCTCACGGAGTTGCGGACAAAGGGGTGTATCTCGCCCCATCCTTTCTTGTGAAAGACTGAGCATTTTTTGGGACGCTGTTTTTATACCCAATCATGGCACCCACCTGTTCCCAATTAGCCTGCACACCTGTGGGATGTTCCAAATAAGTGTTTGATAAGCATTCCTCAACTTTATCAGTATTTATTGCCACCTTTCCCAACTTCTTTGTCACGTGTTGCTGTCATCAAATTCTAAAGTCAATGATTATTTGAACAAAAAAAAAACTATCAGTTTGAACATCAAATATGTTGTCTTCGTAGCATATTCAACTGAATATGGCTTGAAAATGATTTGCAAATCATTGTTTTCTGATTATATTCACATCTAAATAATATCCCAACTCGTATGGAAACAGGGTTTGTAAATTAAAAAAAAAAAGGAATCTTGAAATCCACCAAATCAGTCTTAATATCCTATTATTCAAATTTGTTTAAAGGTTACATCTTAAAGATCTGCGATAATCTCATCATACATACAGAGGTCAAGACCAAAATTATGCGACTAATGTGAATTTCTCAACCATAAGGGGTGTGCTAAATATACTAAGCATGACGTAGCAATACATTTAGCTTAAGACGCTTTTCAAAAATGTTTAAGGTTAAATGTTAAAAGTTAAGATTACTTATATGCTGGGTCTCTGCTACACCGGAGTCTGTTTGGAGGGACTGGAGGAGATGCGGATGAGGGGACAGAGCTGCGGAGCTAGCACTGAGCGCTGGGACGGAGAGGCTTCGTGGTGTCTTGACTGGGTGAGCAGGTGTCGGACACCTCAGTCACCTTGGACGTATCCTCGCTCATCCATGCGGACTGGACATTGGCCGAGAGTGGAGTCGGCTGTCTTGGTTGCTTTGTTGGGTCTGCTTCTGTCTCTGGCCATGCTCTCTCCTCCCTCCTCCCCAGCGGACGATGGCGTGGAACACCGCAGAGGCCACCTCAGTGTATATGTTTATTTTACTTTTTATTCATAGCTGTATGTAGAAGTGTCTGGTTGTATCTGCTGCTTTAATGTCTTTAATGTCCTCTGTGTTCTTTGATGTTTCCCTCTTACACACATGTAAGAGGGATGTGTACTATGGCTATGAGTTGTTGTTTTTTTTTTTTCTTCCCTTGGCCTCAGTCTGCACCCCCACTACAGGGCCCAGGCTAAGACCGATTTTTATTTTATTTTATTTTAATCTTCTATTCCCCCCCCCCCCCCCCCATATTTACCTGTATGTCATCTTTTTTGTAAGGGGCGCTGGAAGCCGGCAGACCCGTCAGCGATCCTGTTCTGTCTCCCTGTAATGTTTGTCTGATCTTGAATGGGATTGTGCTGAAAATTGTAATTTTCCTGAAGGAACTCTCCTGACGGAATAAATAAAGTACTATCTAATCTAATGTAAGCAAGACAGTGTAAATAAAAACAGCAACAGCACTTTAGAAAGTAGCTCTTTACTAGTGCAAACAGCACCACCACACTTCAAATCATAAAGGAAGAGGATAACCTGACACATACAACTACTATTACTACTACGTGACATATCGGACTATTCAAAGAAGTGATAATCCTGTAATCCTACAATCGTTTTACGTATGCCATTAATTATTTCTACAGTGATAATGTCATACAATTTAACAACGGTTGTCACAGACCCAACAGGTTTGCATTTAAAACTTGCATTTGCATATAGGGCTACCCACCACTCTTACCTTTTTGTAAGTGGAATTTGCATAATCAAATTCATAACCGTCAAACCTGACTTCATTCAAAGTTTCTTTTACCAAAATGACTTTGAAGCCTCTACTAAGATGGACTAAGTATTTGTACGATCTTGCAGTTTAGACGACGACTATTGAATGTAATAATAAACGGTGATCTGTCCATCATTTGTCCTATTGTAGTATTAAAATGACCCTCCGTATAAAACATTCATTAATGATAGGAATCAATACATTTTAATCAATATTATTTTCTATATGTTATCAGTTGTTTTCATAGACAAGTCCATGAAAAGATATATTCGTCCATTTTGAATGCGTGTCTGAGCTGGTTCCACTCCGTCCATACCTGTCCTTTTTTCAAAGGTGCCAGCTGCATCTTCTTGGAACATCCTCTTTGTGTTCTTGCCAAGGTCTTTTGTGCTTTTTATCGCCTTCACAGATCCGACTTAATCTCAAATCCATACATCCATTCAGGGTCTAGGTTTCTTCTGATTTCTTAACTTCTTTGCTTCTCTTACAATACCTCCAGTATTTATTCTTCATTCATAAATATGTTAGTTTCTTTATTCATTTTTGACTTGCATAACCACAGAATTCCTCTGCTTCTTTGTGATGAGTCTGTTGATGATAGCTGGTCGGGATTTCTGTGACTTTCTGGGTAGCGTGTGAAGAATAGATATTTGGTATTATCTTGACTTTGCAGATAACTCACCACTTCCTATGGCGCGTCCTGTGTTGTGGCTTTGGCATACGCTTGGTCGAAGTTTCAGCCTAGTTATCACCAAACCCTCTCTCCGTGTACACTGCTTCAATTCGTTGATTTACTCCCCCAACAATGCAACATTACTTTGCTTTTCTGTCAGCATCGTTTGTATTGATTTCACTTCATTCACAAGTTTGGGAAAGCGCTCCTGCTGCAATGTTAACTTTGTCAGCACTCCTGCAAAGAAGGGTTTGTTTGTCTGTTTCTTTTTGCTATTTACCATTGCAGGGCTCGAATTTAACCACGGCAATCGGGGAAAAATGCCGCGACGGCCCTCGTCTTTCGCCGCAACGCCCCAAAAAATTTACCAACATTTGCGGCGAGAACATGCCATGATCCTCCTTGACTTTTTACTTGTTAAGATTAGATTAGATTAGATAGTACTTTATTTATTCCGTCAGGAGAGTTCCTTCAGGAAAATTACAATTTTCAGCACAATCCCATTCAAGATCAGACAAACATTACAGGGAGACAGAACAGGATCGCTGACGGGTCTGCCGGCTTCCAGCGCCCCTTACAAAAAAGATGACATACAGGTAAACAAGGGGGGGTGGGGGGGTGGTGGGGTGTGGGGGGGAATAGAAGATTAAAATAAAATAAAAAAATAAAAAATCGGTCTTAGCCTAGGCCCTGGAGTGGGGGTGCAGACTGAGGCCAAGGGAAAAGAACAACTCATAGCCATAGTACACATCCCTCTTACATGTGTGTAAGAGGGAAACATCAAACATCAAAGAACACAGAGGACATTAAAGACATTAAAGCAGCAGATACAACCAGACACTTCTACATACAGCTATGAATAAAAAGTAAAAGAAGCATATCCACTGTGGTGGCCTCTGCGGTGTTCCACGCCATTGTCCGCTAGGGAGGAGGGAGCATGGCCAGAGACAGAAGCAGACCCAACAAAGCAACCAAGACAGCCGACTCCACTCTCGGCCAATGTCCAGTCCGCATGGATGAGCGAGGATACATCCAAGGTGACTGAGGTGTCCGACACCTGCTCACCCAGTCAAGACACCGCGGAGCCTCTCCGTCCCAGCGCTCAGTGCTAGCTCTGCAGCCCTGTCCCCTCATCCGCATCTTCTCCAGTCCCTCCAAACAGACTCCGGTGTGGCAGACACCCAGCAGCTGGTCTCCATGGCCAAAAGGCTCCCGGGAGGCAGATCCAGAAATCCACAAAAAAAGCACCACAGAGGTCACGAAAGTGGCACCCCTTGTCACACAGTCCCAAAGGGTCCCGGACCAAAATGCAAAAAAAATATAATAACACATGGACGAGGGATGTAACGGTAAACAGTATAATGACAGTTCGCGATAAAATTCCAGACGGTTAGTAATACCGTCTAATATTTTATTTACCAAAAAAAACTCATTTATTAATCCATTTTAGGCAACAGGAAGTCAGGCGCCTGCGCACGAGGGTTATTTGTCCTGATAATCATGGCGGATAAGCTACACGGACTTTGCTGCAGAAATTTCCCCTCGGAGTAGACGGAGCCAAGCGCTTGGTTTAACGTCATTTTCCCTCGCTTCCCGGCGTCCCTTTAAGGGTGCACTGCTGTGTTTAGATGGAGACAAGTGTGGACAATATTGGAGACACTTGTCCCCACACTAAAAGTATACGGCGAAGGAGAAAACAATTTTATGTTTTTTTTTTTTTTTTTTACCCTTAGCGTTCATATTTTTGTTGCGTTTCGCTTGATGGCAAAATATGTCGATCGAGAGGGGGTGTTGCGTTCACATGTTGTCAATATTCAATGTTTTATCGTTCATAGTTAATATTGTAATTTCCACTTTCTTTATTTTCATGTACATTCTGGGTGTCTCATTCAGTAAAAAAAAGTAAAATTCCATTCCGTTTTTTAATGCGGTCTGTTATAACGTTTTTAGCATTCAATCAGACATTATTGTGAGGATTTGTATTAGTGTTTCCTAAATATAGTGACGTGCGGTGAACTAAACACCAGGTGAGGCATACATACTTTTTTTTCTTTCTTTTTTTTAACTGAAATTCATATGTGCAGCTGTAGTCCTTGTTGATTTAGGTTGCACATTATAGTTACAGGAAGAAAAGGGGAGTTATTCGTTTTCATAAAAACGTTATCATAATGATATTATGAAATGATAAATTAGTCCAAAGACTATTTGATACAGTTGCTATTAAATTCTTTTTGGTCCCATTTGCTTTTAACAAAATAAATCAAGAATTGTGAGTGTATATTACCTTCCTGTATTCGTATCTGAAGCAGCAATAGCTATCTTCCATGAAAAGGTACTTTGTGTGATCGCATTCATTTTGTCTTTAAGTCCAGTTTAGAGAAGTATTTAATCTTTGATACAGTATATAATCCTCCATATTGGCAGAAACATTCATTTAATTCAATTTCATTCTAAGAAATTAAACAATATTTTTGCATCTGAAAAAAAAACACCCACAAACGCTTGCTTACTCTAATAAAAATGCCATGTTTTTTATAAAAACAGTTAAAAAGAAAAGAAAAAAATGTTGGCTTCTGCTAAAGAGACCTAGCTTGAGCGTCCCCACTTCTCCCAGTGTGGCTAGTCAGAGTACTGCTAAGGCATTGAACTGCAAGTTGACAATATATCGCCCCCTACCTTGAGGCAGAGGTATTTGCTGCCTCAAGACCTGCCTTTTCCACGTGGCAACAAGCATGCGCCCCCTCACATGCACGCCCAATACACACTGTGTGTAGCCGTGGAGGCACCGCCTGTGTCTGCCTCATTGCTGCATTGTTTTGATCAGGAAACATGGAATTTCCGTGATTTTGACCATGAAAATTATCAAAATATACAGGAACCACACCAAAATCACATAGAAAGCATAAACCAAAAGAGAAATATTAAAACTTATTTTATTTTATTACTTTGTTTTGGAACATCTCATGGTTAAGCCACCTGGTGGCAGGTGAAGCACTGACTCAGTTGCCTTCCCTGACAGCACGTGACTGCCGGTCCCCAGGCCGGACATAGAGGGTATGTCATTGGGGGGTCACATTACAGTATTTTAACAGTTTCATTTAAAGTGCAGAAGTATATAAAGGGCAGCAGTTTTTATCTATACAATCTTTTCCAATTTGGAATAAAGCTGTAGCATAATGTGGAAAGAGTGAAGCGTTGTGAATACTTTTGGGATACACTGTAAACTTCCAATACGAAGTTCCTGCAGTCCTGGGTTCAAATCCAGGCTCGGGATCTTTCTGTGTGGAGTTTGCATGTTCTCCCCGTGAATGCGTGGGTTCCCTCCGGGTACTCCGGCTTCCTCCCACTTCCAAAGACATGCACCTGGGGATAGGTTGATTGGCAACACTAAATTGGCCCTAGTGTGTGAATGTGAGTGTGAATGTTGTCTGTCTATCTGTGTTGGCCCTGCGATGAGGTGGCGACTTGTCCAGGGTGTACCCCGCCTTCCGCCCGATTGTAGCTGAGATAGGCGCCAGCGCCCCCCGCGACCCCGAAAGGGAATAAGCGGTAGAAAATGGATGGATGGATGGATGTAAACTTCCGACGTCAACTGTTTGTACAAGCGAGCCACTCCTCATGGAGGCAGAAAAACAAAACTTCAACATAGCCTACATCCAAAGATAAAGTCCAACTTTTCCTTTATTAGCCCCCTCCGCTATCTGATGCTTATTAGGACAATATGAGAAAATCCTTGCCCTCCGTTAGATCATTCATTTGAAAATAAACTCACAGTTGTCCCAAAGGCTTGTCTGATTGGTTCCATTAGTAACAGTTTCCATCAATACGTTCCATTGTCTTCAGTGTGAAGCACTGTGTAAATATTTTATGGGGGACTCAAGAGCGTCTGTAAATTCCGTATTTGGCCAAGCTTTGTTTGAACCGGGATCTCAATGCTTGATGGGTTTTGGCAGGCCCAACACAAACACACATTCCACTAGACCGAGTGCTCAGTTCTTTGTTGTCGTCTTTAGTGCTCAAAGCACTTCGCTGCCGCCGTCTCATGGATGTGACCAGCTTACCCGGGCGGCCAGATGTGATGTCGGCCACGCCATGTCGACTCGGCTTGCGTGCAAAGAAGCGCACGGTCACGTAGGGCCTGCAAAACACAAGTTTAAACGGAGATCCGTGCAGCTAATGATGGCAGTCGGGGGGCGGCAGTTAGACGACCCGCTGCTGGCGGTCCGATTCACTGAGCGGCTTTAACACTGACAAACTGTCTGCTGCAAACAGAGCCGGCCTTGTGTGTGGCTGGAAACAGTAATATTGGACATATTGTGTTTTCTGTCCATCACCAAGCTGTTGCTGTGTTTATGGAGACCAAGCCGGTGCTATTTATTTTCCCAAATTTGCCTGATTACTGGAACTCGTCGGGAAGAAAGGGGGAATGTGTGATGTCCTGAACTGACCTCAAGGATTTTGTGTTCGTAGCAGTTTGATTCAATCTACTCGGTTTGGTCCCTCGCTACAGCTCAGATAGAACACCGCTGTGTGAGAAAAATGAAGTTGCAGGTATTTAGAGGAGCAGGGAATGACCATGAGGTCAACAAAAAGGTGGGCAATTACCAGCCGTTATAATTTGTCATAGAAGCCCAGCAACGACAGCAGAGAATTGGAGATGTATGCTTCATTAGAAACTCATAAAAAGACCTTTGGCAAACAGTATTTTTGCCCTTTTTAAAACATTTAAAATAGAGGGGGATCCCGAGGCATTCCACCCGGAAAAGGGTGGCATGGCATATCCGGGTTGGGGAGGAGACCCTGCCCCAAATGGAGGAGTTTAAGTACCTAGGAGTCTTGTTCACGAGTGGGGGAAGAGTGGATCGTGAGAACGACAGGCGGATCGGTGCGGCGTCTTCAGTAATGCGGACGTTGTACCGATCCGTTGTGGTGAAGAAGGAGCTGAGCCGGAAGGCAAAGCTCTCAATTTACCGGTCGATCTACGTTCCCATCCTCACCTATGGTCATGAGCTTTGGGTCATGACCGAAAGGATAAGATCACGGGTACAAGCGGCCGAAATGAGTTTCCTCCGCCGTGTGGCGGGTCTCTCCCTTAGAGATAGGGTGAGAAGCTCTGTCATCCGGGAGGAACTCAAAGTAAAGCTGCTGCTCCTCCACATCGAGAGGAGCCAGATGAGGTGGTTCGGGCATCTGGTCATGATGCCACCCGAACGCCTCCCTAGGGAGGTGTTTAGGGCATGTCCAACCGGTAGGAGGCCACGGGGAAGACCCAGGACACGTTGGGAAGACTATGTCTCCCGGCTGGCCTGGGAACGCCTCGGGATCCCCCGGGAAGAGCTAGACGAAGTGGCTGGGGAGAGGGAAGTCTGGGTTTCCCTGCTTAGGCTGTTGCCCCCGCGACCCGACCTCGGATAAGCGGAAGATGGATGGATGGATGGATGGATGGATGGTCTCTTTAAAGTGCTTTTTTTTTTTTTTTTTTTAATAAATATATCCTGTCCAGTCACTCAGGGGAATCACATTGTTGATGTAGATCAGGGGTGTCAAACATAAGGCCCGCGGCCCAAATCAGGCCTGCGAACAGGTTTTATCCGGCCCACGGGATGAGTTTGGTAAGTATAAAAATGAGCCGAAATTTTTGAATGAAGGAAACTGCTGTTTTAAATGTGTCCACTCGATGTCGCAATAGCAATTATTTGTATCTATGTGTGATGCTACATATGTAATAAAAAAACACATGAGTACATTAGTCGAGGAAAACGATCAAACTACATAAAAAAATAGGGCTGTCAATCTTTGAGTGTCACACGATTCGATTCAATATCGATTCTTAGGGTCGCGATTCGATAATAAATCGTTTTTTTTTTTCAATTCAGCGCGATTCTTGATTCAAAAACTATATTTTTCCGATTCAAAAGGATTCTGTATTCATTCAATACATAGGATTTCAGCAGGATCTACCCCAGTCTGCTGACATGCCAGCAGAGTAGTAGATTTTTTTTAAAAACCTTTTGTACTTGTAAAGGACAATCTTTTATCCGCTGATTGCAATAATGTAAATTTGTTTTAACTATTAAACGAACCAAAAATATGACTTATTTTATCTTTGTGAAAACATTGGACACAGTGTGTTGTCCAGCTTATGAGATGCGATGCAAGTGTAAGCCACTGTGACACTATTGTTCTTTTTTTTAATTTTTATAAATGTCTAATGATAATGTCAATGAGGGATTTTTAATCACTGCTATGCTGACATTATAACTAATATTGATACTGTTGTTGATAATATTCATTTTTGTTTCACTACTTTTGGTTTGTTCTGTGTCCTGTTTATTGCAGTTCTGAGTGTTGCTGGGTCGGGTTTGGTTTTGGAATCGGATTGCATTGTTATGGTATTGCTGTGTATTCTTTTGTTGGATTGATTTAAAAAAAAATAAAATAAAATTAAAAGCGATTTTTCAAAAGTGATAATCTTTTCTGAATCGCACAACGTGAGAATCGCGATTCAAATTTGAACCGATTTTTTCCCACACCCCTAAATAACGTCTGTAATTTGATTTTTATATAATTTTTTTTTATCTTGATAGGTTGTAAATTAACACCAATGAGTTGACTGATGAACATTATCCCATCATTTATTGAGAAAGTATAAATAACGACAAATAAAGGTTAAATACTAAACAACACCATTATGATTTGTACAATTTCAGAATGTGCTTGTATTATTTTTAAACAAAGAAAACAATCCGAAGTTGTCTTTATTTTTAAGTTATCGTGCTGTGATTTTGGGAGTAGATTTTTCTCTATGTGGCCCCCCGCTCTAAAATGAGTTTGACAGCCCTGATATAGATGCCCGTATATCTGCTGTACAGATTTGCTTTAGAAGAGAGAAGTGTGGCATATTTCTCTTGTTGCCTTTTTTGTGAAGTGAAGTGAATCATATTTATATAGCGCTTTTCTCAAAGTGACTCAAAGCGCTTTACATAGTGAAACCCAATATCTAATTTTTACATTTAAACCAGTGTGGGTGCCACTGGGAGCAGGTGGCTAAAGTGCCTTGCCCAAGGACACAACGGCAGTGACTAGGATGGCAGAAGCAGGGATCGAACCTGCAACCCTGAAGTTGCTGGCACGGCCGCTCTACCAACCGAGCTATACCGCCCCATTTGTATTTGACTTTATTTATTGTTTGGATATATTTTAATGTTTTCACGGCCGAACCGGTGTAAGAGGGAATAGGAAGAAGAAAAAATAAAGGACAGATTGGGAAATTACGGGTACGAGAGGCGGATAAGACAGAGAGACACAACAACAACAACAGAACATCTGCAAATATGATATCAATCAATCAATCAATCAATGTTTACTTATATAGCCCTAAATCACTAGTGTCTCAAAGGGCTGCACAAACCACCACGACATCCTCGGTAGGCCCACATAAGGGCAAGGAAAACTCACACCCAGTGGGACATTGGTGACAATAATGACTATGAGAACCTTGGAGAGGAGGAAAGCAATGGATGTCGAGCGGGTCTAACATGATACTGTGAAAGTTCAATCCACAATGGATCCAACACAGTCGCGAGAGTCCAGTCCAAAGCGGATCCAACACAGCAGCGAGAGTCCCGTTCACAGCGGAGCCAGCAGGAAACCATCCCAAGCGGAGGCGGATCAGCAGCGCAGAGATGTCCCCAGCCGATACACAGGCAAGCAGTACATGGCCACCGGATCGGACTGGACCCCCTCCACAAGGGAGAGTGGGACATAGGAGAAAAAGAAAAGAAACGGCAGATCAACTGGTCTAAAAAGGGAGTCTATTTAAAGGCTAGAGTATACAAATGAGTTTTAAGGTGAGACTTAAATGCTTCTACTGAGGTGGCATCTCGAACTGTTACCGGGAGGGCATTCCAGAGTACTGGAGCCCGAACGGAAAACGTATATATACAAACGTATATATACAAATATGATACCAAAAAGTATAAGAGAGAACCAGTTAATGAAGTAGATAGTAATAACACAGAAATGACAACTGTACTACAAATATAAATAACACTATTGATAGTGAAAATAATAATAATAATAGTTACCGCTATTATCAGCATTATAATCATGATAAAGTGCACAATAGCGCTTTTTGTTAATGGACAGGCAAGGGGAAACACAGGTCATAAGCATTAAAGCGACAGACACAACCCGACGTGTTTCCAATCGGCCTCACTGAAAGCAACCTCAAACTAAATTCCAGTGGATTGTCGACAACACAAAAACAGCTGTTTTTGCAGCTCACTGTGCACAGGGATCATTTTGACAACACTGTTTATGTAAAACTTCATCTTCGCCTTTTTTACGGCACACATCAAGCTCTCTTCAACACTTTTTGAACCGGGGCCCTAGAATCATGTGACTACAAGGTAATATGTTATGTCTGTTAGGTTTTTTTTGTGTGTGTCTTAGACAGACACAGGAAAAGGTGCTTTGGCGATTCAGAAACGGTGTCATCACATAGCTTATCTGGCGGAGCGTGCTCCGACGTGATTGTTTACGCCGCCGCCTGCAGTCTAGCATCGCAGTGCAGCCAGATACTGTCCAGATAAGCCCAGGAGAACTGTACTTTTTGTTGGATTTTGACTGCAATTGACAATCTTTACTGTAATTAAGACAAGAACACATATGTTTTTCTTTTTCCATACATTCTAAATCAGGGGCGCTCACACTTTTTCTGCAGGCGAGCTACTTTTCAATTGACCAAGTCGAGGAGATCTACCTCATTCCTATTTATATCCATCCATCCATCCATCCATCATCTTCCGCTTATCCGAGGTCGGGTCGCGGGGGCAACAGCCTAAGCAGGGAAACCCAGACTTCCCTCTCCCCAGCCACTTCGTCTAGCTCTTCCCGGGGGATCCCGAGGCGTTCCCAGGCCAGCCGGGAGACATAGTCTTCCCAACGTGTCCTGGGTCTTCCCCGTGGCCTCCTACCGGTTGGACGTGCCCTAAACACCTCCCTAGGGAGGCGTTCGGGTGGCATCCTGACCAGATGCCCGAACCACCTCATCTGGCTCCTCTCGATGTGAAGGAGCAGCGGCTTTACTTTGAGTTCCTCCCGGATGGCAGAGCTTCTCACCCTATCTCTAAGGGAGAGACCCACCACACGGCGGAGGAAACTCATTTGGGCCGCTTGTACCCGTGATCTTATCCTTTCGGTCATGACCCAAAGCTCATGACCATAGGTGAGGATGGGAACGTAGATCGACCGGTAAATTGAGAGCTTTGCCTTCCGGCTCAGCTCCTTCTTCACCATAACGGATCGGTACAACGTCCGCATTACTGAAGACGCCGCACCGATCCGCCTGTCGATCTCACGATCCACTCTTCCCCCACTCGTGAACAAGACTCCTAGGTACTTGAACTCCTCCACTTGGGGCAGGGTCTCCTCCCCAACCCGGAGATGGCACTCCACCCTTTCCCGGGCGAGAACCATGGACTCGGACTTGGAGGTGCTGATTCTCATTCCGGTCGCTTCACACTCGGCTGCGAACCGATCCAGCGAGAGCTGAAGATCCCGGTCAGATGAAGCCATCAGGACCACATCATCTGCAAAAAGCAGAGACCTAATCCTGCGGTCACCAAACCGGAACCCCTCAACGCCTTGACTGCGCCTAGAAATTCTGTCTATTTATAATTTATATTTATTTATTTATGAAAGAGACATTTTTGTTAACAAGTTAATGGTGTTTAATGATAATACAAGCATGTTTAACACACATAGATTCCTTTCTTTCATGAAGACAAGAATATAAGTTGGTGTATTACCTGATTCTGATGACTTGCATTGATTGGAATTAGACAGTGGTGCTGATAACGTCCACATTTTCAAATGGAGGAAAAAAAAAAAGTCCTCCTTTCTGTCCAATACCACATGAAAGTGGTTGGATTTGGCATCTCATTTGTCCAACTTGCATACTCCTTTTTAAACACTTTGTTATGAGAGTAGCATATGTGTGTGGCCCTTTAATGTCTGGCAGCAGGTGAGTGACGTCAGTGAGTGTGCGGGTGGGCAAGCAAGTGAGAAAGCGGTCGCTGAGGGCGGGGGAGAAATACATTGGCATCAAACTCCGTAGCTTGTTAGCTTTCTGAGACTCTTATTTTGTTAGCACATGCAGGATGAAACAGGTCTTTTATGGTGAAGACAGGAACTGTGCAGTCGGTCTTTAGAGTTTTGACAGTAGGTACGGAGTCTCTAGAAATAAAATGTGTTTCTCTGCGTCCGCCCTGTTAGTGATTTTTTTCTTAAATATGAGCTCGCAGCAGCCAGCGTCATCTCACAAGATCCTCGGGTGCCGAGAATGTCTAACAACTGACGAAAGTGAAGTCTTGGTATGATTGATGATTGCTCATTTTTATGTATATTTTTTAATGCCTGGCTTGAGATCGACTGACACACCCTCCGAGATCGACCAGTCGATCGCGATCGACGTAATGCCCACCCCTGTTCTAAATCATAAATAAATGCTAGCAAAAGTCTGCCAACAACTGTGCCAGTGTAAGTTGCTTTATATCACGGGTGTCAAACTCATTGAGGGCCACATCGCAGTGCCTTCAGAGGGCCGCTTTTTAAAAATTTATAAAAAATTATGCATGCCGGCAATAACCTGTGATTAATGAAAATTCAAATTGATCCAATTTAAGAAATTTATATCATCACCGGCGGTCACTCGAAACGGGTATGACGATCCTCCTGGTAGGGGGGTATCCCTTTATGGAGGATGCCCATGCGTGACTTTGTTTAACGTGGGCAGACAGGTGCACAGACAGTCACCACACGATCCTTGACAGATCATGGGCCAGGGCCTAGTGGCATGGAGTCCAAGACAACTTGGGACCCTTTTTTGCTGCAGCCTTCATCGCCATTCCGGCTGTTGTGACGCTCCATATTAACCGTTAGCAATCATTCTCCGCCTGTTCCAATGTTGAGGTCTTGGGTTGTTATTTCCCCATACCTGGGCCCACATGGGGGTGCCTTCTTCCGCCATCGCAGCCGTTGTGGTAGTTCTTACATCTACCGTCTTCCGCCTTCAGCGTATACCTGGCTAGGGGGCAGTCAGGTACTAGGCCTTTGCCAAGGGCCACCTGGGGTAACAGTAGTAAAGGGGTTAATCTCCTAGTGCCCCAAGACCCCCATAGATGAGCCTCCACTGCCGGATGCACTTTAACGTCATGCCCAGGATACAAAAATGAACTAATTTGAACTAAAATTAATTTGACTCAACACAGGTAACCTTACCTGGCCCGGACGCGGAAAGGATTGACAGATTGATGGCTCCTTTTCTCTCTCTCTCTCTCTCTCTCTCTCTCTCTCTCTCTCTCTCTCTCTCTCTCTCTCTCTCTCTCTCTCTCTCTCCCTCTCTCTCTCTCTTGCTCTCTCTCTCTCGCTCTCTCTCTCTCTCTCTCTCTCTTTCTCTATATATATATAATATCTATGTTTGTAATGTTCTATACTTTCAATAGTCTACACGTATCTCTTATGTGTGACTGCCATCTACTGGTCACACTTATCATTTTACCATGTACCAAATAAAATAGCTTCGAGGTCGGTAAGTACAACCAACATTATTCCGTACACGAGGCGCACTGAAAATGGAAGGTTTTTAAGTGCGCCCTATAGTCTGAAAAATACGGGATGTGTTCTTGTCTCACATAAGCAACGTGAATATTAATCAAAATTCCCCCAAAAATTACTCATCCGCTTTAAGAGCTTCCAATGAAAGGTGGGAATATTAAAAAATCTACCTGTGTTGTCATTTTTAGCTGATTACCGAGCCAAGTCATAGAGGAAGTTTTAGGAGACCCGAGGGCCTGTTGCTACCAGTGGTTGTTACCTGGGCAACGCAGTACATGTAAAAGACCCAAAGCCCAAAAAAAGTCTGTGGGCTATAGAGCGTTTTCATTTCGGGCTCCAGTACTCTGGAATGCCCTCCCGGTAAAAGTTCGAGATGCCACCTCAGTAGAAGCATTTAAGTCTCACCTTAAAACTCTAGCCTTTAAATAGACTCCCTTTTTAGACCAGTTGATCTTCCGTTTCTTTTCTTTTTCTTCTATGTCCCACTCTCCTTTGTGGAGGGGGTCCGGTCCGATCCGGTGGCCATGTACTGCTTGCCTCTGTATCGGCTGGGGATATATCTGCGCTGCTGATCCGCCTCCGCTTGGGATGGTTTCCTGCTGGCTCCGCTGTGAACGGGACTCTCGCTGCTGTGTTGGATCCGCTCTGGACTGGACTCTCGCGACTGTGTTGGATCCATTGTGGATTGAACTTTCACAGTATCATGTTAGACCCGCTCGACATCCATTGCTTTCCTCCTCTCCAAGGTTCTCATAGTCATCATTGTCACCGACGTCCCACTGGGTGTGAGTTTTCCTTGCCCTTATGTGGGCCTACCGAGGATGTCGTAGTGGTTTGCGCAGCCCTTTGAGACACTAGTGATTTAGGGCTATATAAGTAAACATTGATTGATTGATTGATGATAACGGGTCAACCAGGGCAACTTTGTCAAGGTTAAATTTAAGACGGACATTATTTACTAGTCTTTTTTTTCCTAAAATGACAAAAAACATAACACAGGACGTGCTGAGCCAAAACAAAACTCACTTGATGTTGTGGCTTAAACCTGCACGTCTAACAGTTGCGGCATTGAACTTCTGGTTTGGACCGATCCGAATCGTTCTCGGCCAAGACATCTGCTCATTTGGCGCGGTGGGGGCTGGCCGAGTGCACGGTCCAACCCTAGAGCGCCGCTCCAATCAAATTGCGCGGGACGCCATTGTGCTCTACGGATCAAAAACAACAAGGAACAATTAGGTGCACTTTTATTTTTTATTCCCAGGACACAGACCACCATCAACGGGGGTCGTGAATTATGTTGTGCGTATGTTTGTAACTTGCCGAAGGGGCAGAGGACAATAGATTGATTTGGGTGCAACAGACCAGAAACATTCCCACTGTTTTGGCCGGCGACTGGTGTGAATTTCCCAGAATACCTTCCTGCTGGGCTGGTATTTGTCAATCCATGAAAGCTTTCGGGCAGCTTTTCCACCACAGCATCCCTCGGGAAAGGCATGAGGATACATTTTCCTGCTCGATTGGGAACATAATCAACGAATTGCTGTCTTTAAGCACCGATTAATTTGAATAGTTAACTTCTGTTAGTGTTACAGTTCCTCTTCATCTACTTCTTCATCATTCCGAAAAACTACAAACTAAACCAGGGGTCGGCAACCCAAAATGTTGAAAGAGCCACATTGGACCAAAAATACAAAAAAACAATTCCTTCCGGACCGGCAAAAAAATTCAAATCTTATATAAGTGTTATAATGATGGCATCATAATAATCCCCTAAATTCCCCCCAAAAGTTGGTTGACTCGCTGGAATATGAAGACAATATAACATACATCCATAAACCTGGATGCATATTCAAAAGTGCAATATATTTATCTGTACAATAATCTATTTATTTATATCTGCACCTTATTGCTTATTTATCCTGTACTACCATGAGCTAATGCAACAACATTTCGCAAAGTTCAAATTTGAATGACAATAAAAAGGAAGTCTAAGTCTAACACATGATGTAAGTGTTTATATTAGCTATTAACCATCAAAATGACTATGTGTCGAAAGCTGATGCAAATCTTAGAAATGTTGAAATAAAAACATTTTTCTACTTATTTTTGTAACATTAAAAACCTTAATAAAACAGGGGCTTCTC
The DNA here is from genome assembly GCF_033978795.1 of Nerophis ophidion. Taxonomy (NCBI): domain Eukaryota; kingdom Metazoa; phylum Chordata; class Actinopteri; order Syngnathiformes; family Syngnathidae; genus Nerophis; species Nerophis ophidion. The sequence continues at coordinate 2,801,740 of NC_084612.1, forward strand.
AGATGGTGAGATAACTCCTAGAGAGGACTGGCTTAGAATAGCCAAAGGTACAGATGTGTGTGTCCAAGTTGAAGTAAACGACAGGCTGTCTTCTTCTAGTGGATTTATTACAGTCTTTGTTAGCTGGGTAACGTTTGCTGTGGTCTGGAACAACATGGCACACAAACAATTGTTGGAAATACAGTCACTATTACACACAGATAACGTGTCATGAGACATGCAAATATACATTAAATACACCGAGGACATCCATCCATTTTGTCCCTTGTGGAGGGGGTCCGGTCCGATGACCATGGATGAAGTACTGACTGTCCAGAGTCGAGACCCAGGATGGACCGCTCGTCGGGACCCAGGATGGACCGCTCGCCTGTATCGGTTGGGGACATCTCTACGCTGCTGATCCGCTTGAGATGGTTTCCTGTGGACGGGACTCTCACTGCTGTCTTGGAGCCACTATGGATTGAACTTTCACAGTATCATGTTAGACCCGCTCGACATCCATTGCTTTCGGTCCCCTAGAGGGGGGGGGGGTTGCCCACATCTGAGGTCCTCTCCAAGGTTTCTCATAGTCAGCATTGTCACTGGCGTCCCACTGGATGTGAATTCTCCCTGCCCACTGGGTGTGAGTTTTCCTTGCCCTTTTGTGGGTTCTTCCGAGGATGTTGTAGTCGTAATGATTTGTGCAGTCCTTTGAGACATTTGTGATTTGGGGCTATATAAATAAACATTGATTGATTGATTTTCTACCGCTTATTCCCTTTGGGGTCGCAGGTGGCGCTGGTGCCTATCTCAGCTACAATCGGGCAGAAGGCGGCGTACACCCTGGACAAGTCGCCACCTCATCGCAGACACCGAGGACAAAAGTAAAGGAAATTAAATGAGCTCAAATATACCTATAAACGAGGTATAATGATGCAATATGTACATAGAGCTAGCCTTGCAGTCGTGCACTGACCTAATATGTCTGAACAGCACTCCCAACAAGTCAATAACATCAACAAAGTTCACCTTTGTGCATTCACGCACAGTATAAAACATTTGTTGGACAAATTGAGACAAAGAAGGAGTGGCATAAAACATGTCTTTCTGTGGCAGCGTCGGAGAAATTTGTACATGTAAACAAACTATGGTGCGTTCAAGGACCACCGAAATTAGTAAGACAAAACAGCGCTCGCCAAATCCTCTCATCAGTGAAGCATGTTTAATGTAAACAGTGGGATTTCTAACAATTTGGTAGGTTTGTGTCATGTTTGTTCTCCTACAGAAACAATATTAAAACAAAAATTACTGTATATTTTTTCCACTGTCTTTTCCATTTTCATACATTTTTGAAAAAGTTCCAGGGAGCCACTAGGGCGCCGCTAAAGAGCCGTATGCGGCTCGAGAGCCGCGGCTCGCCGGCCCCCGTACTAAACCAACAGTGCCTCCGCTGGTTGCAGCCCAGTAGTGCGCTCCATTTTTTTCCTCATTTGGCTTCAAGCCCATCTCTGGTTTGCCCACACCTTGTTTGTTGTGTACATAGTGGGTAAAAGTGAACAGCCGTACAACCTGAGTGTAGGTATTACCTACCATACATATTTGCTCTTTATTTACCTAAACAGCAAAGAAAGGCGGTTATTAGAAGGTAATTGGAGAGCGGCTGTCTGTTTCTAAAGGAAAGGAAAAGTAGCTCTCTTTGTCTGCATGTTCATTTATGAACAAGTACCGTAAATTCCAGACTGCAAGACGATGTTTTTTTCCCCACGCTTTGAACCCTGTGGCTTGTAAAACAGTTTTCTTTGCTGACAGCCATAATTGCAAATACAAAGAACCAAAAACCAGTGAAGTTGGCACATTGTGTAATTTGTAAATAAAAAACAGGGTGTTGTTGATAAATGGCTTTCGCTTTGCATAGTAGAGTTTTAACTTGCACTTACAAATGTAGCGACGATCTGTGGTTACTGACAGTAGTTTTTCTAAAGTATTCCTGAACCCATGTGGTGATGTCCTTTACACACTGATGTCAGTTTTTGATGCAGTACCGCCTAAAGGAATCAAAGATCCGTAATATCATCGCTTACGTGCAGTGATTTCTCTAGATTCCTCCGAACCTTTTGATGATATTACGGACCGTAGATGGTGAAATCCCTAAATTCCTTGCAATAGCTGGTTGAGAAATGTTGTTCTTAAACTATTGGACATTTTGCTCATGCATTTGTTCACAAAGTGGTGACCCCTCGACCCATCCTTGTTTGTGAATGACTGAGCATTTCATGGAAGCTGCTTTTATACCCAATCATGACACCCACCTGTTCCCAATTAGTGGGGTGTTCCAAATAATTGTTTGGTGAGCATTCCTCAACTTTTTCAGTCTTTTTTGCCACCTGTGCCAGCTTTTTTGAAACATGTTGCAGGCATCAAATTCCAAATGAGCTAATATTTGCAAAAAAATAACATTTTCCACTTTGCACATTGAGAATATTGTCTCTGTGGTCTATTCTGTTGAATATAGGTTGAAAAGGATTTGCAAGTCATTGTATTCTGTTTTTATTTACGATTTACACAACGTGCTAACTTTACTGGTTTTGGGTCCTGGACTTTAAAAAAACAAACAGGCAAACACACTCAGGTGTGTTATTTTTTTTGTTATGGCGCCATCTTTTGGATGTGTTTTCTATTTAATGCTTTCAACCGGAAGTAGAAGTGCTATTCAGTTTTATAGCCGTCCATAGTATTTCTACTCGTATGAATTCTTCATTCATCATTCCAAGCAATGTTTTTGCAAGTTTTACAATATAACTAAAATGTGTGACGTCTGTTTGAGTGTTTTCATTTATTTGTATGGGCTATCGTAATGTAATCAAGGGAGCGTCGTTAGCATTAGGTTTATTGTTATTAACTTAAAATGGCATTATTTTTGTATTTTTTGTATGACTAGCTGTTTCACTGCTTTGTTACAGGAACTGTTTGGAAAAAATTAGGTATGTCAATGAACTTACAATATTTTTCTGTGTAAATTACCATTGATGAGCAATAGCATCTTTAGCATTTTTAGCATCATTAGCATCGTTAGCATCGTTCGCGTAAAACTATCAGCCATTAAGTTGAAGTTTGTGCTATTTTAGTGTATTACCAGCATTTACTGTTTGTTCTTAAATGTCTATCTGTGTTGGCCCTGCGATGAGATGGCGACTTGTACAGGGTATACACCGCCTTCTGCCCGATTGTAGCTGAGATAGGCGCCAGTGCCACCCGCGACCCCAAAAGGGAATAGGCGGTAGAAAATGGATGGATGGATAGAAATGACTCATTTCACAACAGATTAATCCGCGGCTAAATTTATCTACGGAAAATATTTTTCCCTAAAATTTAGTGGATGCGGCTTACATACCAGTGCGCTCTATAGTCCGTAAAATACAGTATATTGCACAAAACAACCAATGTTGTGATAACAGAAAGAAGCAAACTGCTCAGTCAGCATTAATAGCACTGATGAGTTGATTGTAAGGAGTACGGCAAGTGTTACATGCATGAGTTTCACACCAACAGCTGATTAGTGCACACAACATTTTAAAGCGCATACAGAGCTGATAAAGCTGCCTGAAGCTGGCAACTCATGGTCATTTAGGGGAGAAAAAGCATCATGAGGTTGTTTTTTTGTTTTGGCCTTGTGCTAATTAGTGATCCCAGCTGTTATGTGCTGTTGTAGACCATGAAGCCTGGGACTTGGTGGTTAACTGAATAAGACAACAAAAAGGAAAGGAAATGTCAACACAAGTAGGGCTGGGCGATATGGCCTTTTATTCTTATTTTGATATTTTTAAGCCATGTCACGATATACGATACATATCTCGATATTTTGCTTTAGCCTTGAATGAACACTTGAAGCATATAATCACAGCAGTATGATGATTCTGTGTGTCTACATTAAAACATTCATCTGGGGCGGTATAGCTCGGTTGGTAGAGTGGCCGTGCCAGCAACTTGAGGGTTGCAGGTTCGATTCCCGCTTCCGGCATCCTAGTCACTGCCGTTGTGTCCTTGGGCAAGACACTTTACCCACCTGCTCCCAGTGCCACCCACACTGGTTTAAATGTAACTTAGATATTGGGTTTCACTATGTAAAGCGCTTTGAGTCACTAGAGAAAAGCGCTATATAAATATAATTCACTTCACTTCATCTTCATCCTGCATTAATACATGCTGATTTTAAACTTTCATGCAGAGAGGGAAACCATAATTAAGTCAATTGACCAAAAGTGTATTTATTAAACAGTGATTAAGCAGTGGCACAAACATTAGATAGATAGATAGTCATTTATTGATTCCTTCAGGAGAGACATTCATGTCATTTCAAAACAGAAAGTGCAAGATTATCAGAGACATTTTAAAACAAGCTATGAGTGCACTTTTGTGCACGATGTCACTAAGATGACATATCAAAACAACACTAAATTAAAGTGCACTTTTTGTACAGAACGCCACTAGAATAGTTTAAAACATACAGTGCACTTTTGTGCATGATGTCACTAAGATGACATATCAAAACAACACTAAATTAAAGTGCACTTTTTGTACAGAACGCCACTAGAATAGTTTAAAACATATACAGTGCACTTTTGTGCATGATGTCACTAAGATGACATATCAAAACAACACTAAATTAAAGTGCACTTTTTGTACAGAACGCCACTACAATAGTTTAAAACATATACAGTGCACTTTTGTGCATGATGTCACTAAGATGACATATCAAAACAACACTAAATTAAAGTGCACTTTTTGTACAGAACGCCACTACAATAGTTTAAAACATATACAGTGCACTTTTGTGCATGATGTTACTAAGATGACATCAAAACAACACTAAATTAAAGTGCACTTTTTGTACAGAACGCCACTACAATAGTTTAAAACATATACAGTGCACTTTTGTGCATGATGTCACTAAGATGACATATCAAAACAACACTAAATTAAAGTGCACTTTTTGTACAGAACGCCACTAGAATAGTTTAAAACATATACAGTGCACTTTTGTGCATGATGTCACTAAGATGACATATCAAAACAACACTAAATTAAAGTGCACTTTTTGTACAGAACGCCACTAGAATAGTTTAAAACATATACAGTGCACTTTTGGGCATGATGTCACTAAGATGACATATCAAAACAACACTAAATTAAAGTGCGCTTTTTGTACAGAACGCCACTACAATAGTTTAAAACATATACAGTGCACTTTTGTGCATGATGTCACTAAGATGACATATCAAAACAACACTAAATTAAAGTGCACTTTTTGTACAGAACGCCACTACAATAGTTTGAAACAAATAAAGTGCACTTTTGTGCATGATGTCACTCAAGATATTTAAATAAGTGTCAAATGAAATTGAGCTGCAGAATAGGAAATCAAATGGTTTATGTCCTTCACTATGTGGTATGTTCCTGCGGACGTTATCTCCTTCTGTTGTTGACTATTTTTTTCATATGACGTTGATCTGGAAATGGTTGCTTTGGCATTTTGTGAGTGTTACACCGAATGGAGATGTTGACATGCGAAGTTTCACGTACTCTTCATTCTCCAGCAGGTGACTTTTCAAATGATGCTACATTAGCAGTAGGTGCTACTTCTTGTAGCAACGCTTTTGCCCCACACTTGTTCGACATCTTCCAGCTTGAAGCCTACCCACCGCCAGAAAATGGACCCCGTGCTGTTTTTCTTAGGAATTAATTCTTCCTTCATTTGTTGCCAAATTGGCACCTTCTTTCCCTCGTATTACCACTCGCACCGGTCCGCTAGCATCACAGCTTACGTTACCCATGCTGCTACCTAGTCTGCTCCGCGCGGGCGTATGAAGTGACAGTATGTGACGTATGTAAGAAGGTGTGCTTGTTTTATCTCTCTGTGAGAAGGAGATAAAAGAAAGAATGATAAAAGCTGACCACAGCTAAAAGCAACTGCGTGAGAACGTCTTCTTGAATATCACGATATAGTCATTTTCTATATCGCACAGAGACAAACCCGCGATATATCGAGTATATCGATATATCGCCCAGCCCTAAACACATGCATCATTAATTTAAACAGAATTTTAAAATCACATGACAAATCCATTTTTTTCTTTTTTTTTCTTTCTTCTTTTTCATGAAAAAGGGACGTTTTTGTCATGAAAAAGGGACGTTTTTGTGGTTGCTGCACTAATTGTAAGTATATATTGTGTTTTTATGTTGATTTAATAAAAATGAAAAAAAATAAAAAATAATAATATATATATATATATATATATATATATATATATATATATATATATATATATATATATATATATATATAGATTTTTTTTTTTTTCTTTTTTTAATTTTTAATTTTTTTATTTTATTTTAACAAAAATGAATAAAAAATTATTCTGCGGCCCGGTACTCTAAAATAGAAAATTAATATTATTCCATCCATCCATTTCCTACCGCTTATTCCCTTTCGGGGTCGCGGGGGGCGCTGGCGCCTATCTCAGCCACAATCGGGCGGAAGGCAGGGTACACCCTGGACAAGTCGCCCCCTCATCGCAGGGCCAACACAGATAGACAGACAACATTCACACTCACATTCACACACTAGGGCCAATTTTAGTGTTGCCAATCAACCTATCCCCAGGTGCATGTCTTTGGAAGTGGGAGGAAGCCGGAGTACCCGGAGGGAACCCACGCATTCACGGGGAGAACATGCAAACTCCACACAGAAAGATCCCGAGCCTGGATTTGAACCCAGGACTGCAGGAACTTCGTATTGTGAGGCAGACGCACTAACCCCTCTGCCACCGTGAAGCCCATTTAATACTATTGTTTTTTTTATTTAATCAACATAAAAAACACAATATACACTTACAATTAGTGCACCAACCACAAAAACGTCCCTTTTTCATGACAAAAACGTCCCTTTTTCATGACAAAGAAGAAGAAAAAGGACACTCATGTTTACTTTCTCTTCCCACTCTATGCAAAGAGGCAACAGCCAGACAACAAGATGGCGCAACTAAACCTGACAGTTGATGCTTTTACTCTTTTGGCTGTTTGCGTGTCACTCTCACTGATCAGTAATCACTTCCTGTGTTGCTAGGTGACGAGAGAGCAAGTGCCTTGCCTCATGCAACCAAACTTGATTCACCACTTCCGGTTTCTTCCCAAAGAAAACAAAAATAGTTATTAACCGTTTTGTCGAATGCGTTTTTATTGATATCGACTGTGTTGTTAATATTGTTTAATTGTTTTACCCCTTCGGCACTTAGTAGTGGAAGAGAAAAATAATGACTAATCCCGTCCACTTGGTGGCAGTAGTGCACATCATCTCTTATTAAACAAACAACACTTATTGCAAAGAAACAGCAGACTTTCTTACAATTTAAAGTCCTACAGAAATTATATTTTCTTATTTAAACGGGGATAGTAGGTCCATTCTATGTGTCATACTTGATCATTTCGCGATATTGCCATATTTTTGCTGAAAGGATTTAGTAGAGAACATCGATGATTAATTTCGCAACTTTTGGTCGCTAATAAAAAAGCCTTGCCTGTACCGGAAGTAGCAGACAATGTGCGTGTGACGTCACTGGTTGTGGAGCTCCTCACATCCTCACATTGTTTACAATCATGGCCACCAGGAGCGATAGCGATTCGGACCGAGAAAGGGACGATTTCCCCATTAATTTGAGCGAGGATGAATGATTTGTGGATGAGGAAAGTGAAAGTGAAAGACTAGAAGGAAAAAAAAAAAGGAAAAAAAGACGATGGCAGTGGGAGCGATTCAGATGTTATTAGACACATTTACTAGGATAATCCTGGAAAATCCCATATCTACTTATTGTGTTACTAGTGTTTTAGTGAGATTATATAGTCGTACCTGAAAGTCGGAGGGGTGTGGCGACCACCAGTGTCTTCGATGGAAGCCATGTTCCTCAACGACGCAAGGCAGCCGGGCTGAGATTTTTTTTCCCCTCCCTCCTTCACGGTGTAAGCATCCGACGGTCAGGGGCGGCCGTTGAGAGGAGGCAAGAGAGTCAGCAGCTGCAGGAGGTGAGCCACGACGCAAGCTCTCCGCTCATAACTACGGTAAAAGCCGACTTAATACCACCATTTTCTTACCGAAACCTGCCGGTTGACATGTGGTAGGGAACCATGTTCGCTTGACTGCTCTGTTCCATAGTAAAGCTTCACCATCAGCTTTGGGAATGTGAACAAGGAAACACCGGCTGTGTTTGTGTTGCTAAAGGCGGCCGCAATACACCGTTTCCCACCTACATCTTTCTTCTTTGACGTCTCCATTATTAATTGAACACATTGCAAAAGATTCAGCAACACAGACATCCAGAATACTGTGTAATTATGCGATTAAAGCAGACGACTTATAGCTGGGATCGGTGCTGAATCAAAATGTCCGCTACAATCCGTGACGTCACGCGCACGCATCATCATACGCATCATCATATCGTGATGTTTTCAACAGGATACTTTGCGCGAAATTTAAAATAGCAATTTAGTAAACTAACCTGGCCATATTGGCATGTGTTGCAATGTTAATATTTCATCATTGATATACAAACTATCAGACTGCGTGGTCAATAATAGTGGGTTTCAGTAGGCCTTTAATTTCTTAGCATCTTCAATTGCGTTTTTTCTTTATGGTAACACCTGTGGGGGGTCCGACTCCCCCTGCTGGCAGTCAACAGCAGCGAATTCTGCAAAGGGCCACGTTAAATCACTTCATCACCAGCTTCTTCTGTCCCTTCCTCTTCCTGGTTTCTTCCCATGGCGCCGCATCTCTGCAAAAAGTTAGCAGAAAAGCTGGTATCCATTATGTTGCAGACATCCAGCTGAATCATGACGTAGTGCACAACTAGCCGTCCCACCAAGTTCCCACCCTTTCCCGACAAAGGAGCCTGGCGGGTCTTATTTTGGAGGTGCTGCAACCGAGCCTAACTGCAGACATCACATCTTTGTTCTCCACCGCAGATGTTTTTTTTGACACCTTCCCGGCACATTTGCTTACAGTGGAGGTCTAGGGGGTTGTCAAAGATGGCGTGAGGGTGTGCGGCGGTTGGGGGGGAGTCACAGTGCAGAGGAGGAACATTGCGTGCCTGAGAGACACAGCCACAAAACAGGCCGCGGAATTGCTGGTGGGACCACACAGTTTGGTGGCCTCTGATTGGTGTTGGGGGAGGTCACTTCATGGTCACCGGATGATGATGACGTGTTGTCGTCAAACAGGAAAGACAGCAGGTCCATCTCCAGCTTTACGAATGAAGAAATAGATTCTTTATACAGGTGTCAGTTTTTATCACATCAGATTTTTATCTATAAGGAACTGAATTTTTTACCTGTCTATTTGACTATCAAATAGGCCATTATTATATACACATATATATGTATATATATATATTTTTATATATGTGTATATATATTTATATTTATAAATAAATGTGTGTATATATATTTATATCTATAAATATATATGTGTATATATGCATAAAATATATACATATATGTATATATGTATATGTATATATATGTACATGTATATGTATGTATGTATTTATATATGTATATGTATGTGTGTGGGCTTCACGGTGGCAGAGGGGTTAGTGCGTCTGCCTCACAATACGAAGGTCCTGCAGACCTGGGTTCAAATCCAGGCTCGGGATCTTTCTGTGTGGAGTTTGCATGTTCTCCCCGTGAATGCGTGGGTTCCCTCCGGGTACTCCGGCTTCCTCCCACTTCCAAAGACATGCACCTGGGGATAGGTTGATTGGCAACACTAAAAAAAAATTGGCCCTAGTGTGTGAATGTGAGTGTGAATGTTGTCTGTCTATCTGTGTTGGCCCTGCGATGAGGTGGCGACTTGTCCAGGGTGTACCCCGCCTTCCGCCCGACTGTAGCTGAGATAGGCACCAGCGCCCCCCGCGACCCCAAAAGGGAATAAGCGGTAGAAAATGGATGGATGTATGTGTGTATACATATATATATATATATATATATATATATATATATATACCTATACATATATATATATATATATATATATATATATATATATATGTATATAATGTGTGTATATATATGTGTGTGTGTACATATATTCATATATGTATAAAATGTGTATGTATACAAACCCCGTTTCCATACGAGTTGGGAAATAGTGTTAGATGTAAATATAAACGGAATACAATGATTTGCAAATCCTTTTCAACTCATATTCAATTGAATGCACTACAAAGACAATATATTTGATGTTCAAACTCATGAACTTTTTTTTTTGTAAATAATAATTAACTTAGAATTTCGTGGCTGCAACATGTGCCAAAGTAGTTGGGAAAGGGCATGTTCACCACTGTGTTACATCACCATTTGTTTTAACAACAATCAATAAACTTTTGGGAACTGAGGATTGTTGAAGTTTTGAAAGTGGAATTCTTTCCCATTCTTGTTTTATGTAGAGCTTCAGTCGTTCAACAGTCCGGGGTCTCCGCTGTCGTATTTTACGCTTCATAATGCGCCACACATTTTCGATGGGAGACAGGTCTGGACGGCAGGCGGGCAAGGAAAGTACCTCTTCTCTTTTTTTACGAAGCCACGCTGTTGTAACACGTGTTGAATGTGGCTTGGCATTGTCTTGCTGAAATAAGCAGAGGCGTCCATGGAAAAGACGGCGCTTGGATGGCATTATATGTTGTTCCAAAGCCTGTATGTACCTTTCAGCATTAATGGTGCCTTCACAGATGTGTAAGTTACCCAAACAATTTGAAATGTGGACTCGTCAGACCACAAAACACTTTTCCACTTTGCATCAGTCCATCTTAGATGATCTCGGGCCCAGAGACGTCGGCGGCATTTCTGGATGTTGTTGATAAATGGCTTTCGCTTTGCATTGTAGAGCTTTAACTTGCACTTATAGATGTAGCGACGAACTGTATTAAGTGACAGTGTTTTGCTGAAGTGTTCCTGAGCCCATGTGGTGATATCCTTTAGAGATTGATGTCGGTTTTTGATACAGTGCCGTCTGAGGGATCGAAGGTCACGGTCATTCAATGTTGGTTTCCGGCTATGCCGCTTACGTAGAGTGATTTCTCCAGATTCTCTGAACCTTTGATGATATTATGGACCGTAGATGTTGAAATCCCTAAATTTTTTGCAATTGCACTTTGGGAAACGTTGTTCTTAAACTGTTTGACTATTTGCTCACGCAGTTGTGGACAAAGGGGTGTACCTCGTCCCATCCTTTCTTGTCAAAAGACTGAGCATTTTTTGGAAAGCTGTTTTTATACCTAATCAGGGCACGCACCTGTTTCCAATTAGTCTGCACACCTGTGGGATGTTCCAAATAAGTGTTTGATGAGCATTCCTCAACTTTATCAGTATTTATTGCCACCTTTCCCAACTTCTTTGTCACGTGTTGCTGGCATCAAATTCTGAAGTTAATAATTATTTGCAAAAAAAAAAAAATGTTTATCAGTTTGAACATATATGTGTGTGTGTGTGTGTATGTATATATATATATATATATATATATATATATATATATATATATATATATATATATATATATATATATATATATATATATATATATAGATAATATGTATTTTAGGGCTGGGCGGTATATCGATATACACGATACATCACGGGTTTGTCTCTGCGCGGTATAGAAAATGACTATATCGTGATATTCGAGTATACTTTCTCACGCAGTTGCTTTTAGCAGCGGGCATTACACTACAGGCTATTCTCGCTCTTTCCTGTGTCTACTTCTCACAAACAAGCGCACCTTCTTACATACGTCACATACTGTCACGTCATACGTCACATACGTATACGCCCTCGCCCAGCAGAGAGGTAGCAGCGTGGATAACGTCAGCTGAGGTGCGAGTAGTGATACGAGAGAAAGAAGGTACAAATCTGGTAACAAATGAAGGAATAAATAATTCCCAAGAAAAACAGTAGGGGGTCCATCGTCTGGCGGTGATTTGGCTTTTCGCGGGAATATGTCGAACAGACAACCGTAATTTGTCAAATGTGGGGCAAAAAGCGTTGCTACAAAAAGTAGCATTACTTTTAATATGAAGCATCATTTGAAAAGTCTCCTGCTAGAGAATGAAGAGTGCTTACTCCGCAAGTCAACATCTCCATTCGGTGCCACACCAACAAAATGCCGAGGCAACCATTTCCATGACATGAATGTTTGTGCCACTGCCTAATAACTGTTTAATAAATTCAGTTTTGGTCAATTGACTTAGTTGTGAATTCCTTCTCCGCATGGAAGTTTAAAATGGGCATATATTATCAATCAATCAATCAATCAATGTTTATTTATATAGCCCCAAATCACAAATGTCTCAAAGGACTGCACAAATCATTACGACTACAACATCCTCGGAAGAACCCACAAAAGGGCAAGGAAAACTCACACCCAGTGGGCAGGGAGAATTCACATCCAGTGGGACGCAAGTGACAATGCTGACTATGAGAAACCTTGGAGAGGACCTCAGATGTGGGCAACCCCCCCCCTCTAGGGGACCGAAAGCAATGGATGTCGAGCGGGTCTAACATGATACTGTGAAAGTTCAATCCATAGTGGCTCCAAGACAGCAGTGAGAGTCCCGTCCACAGGAAACCATCTCAAGCGGATCAGCAGCGTAAAGATGTCCCCAACCGATACAGGCGAGCGGTCCATCCTGGGTCCCGACGAGCGGTCCATCCTGGGTCTTGACTCTGGACAGTCAGTACTTCATCCATGGTCATCGGACCGGAGACCCCCTCCACAAGGGAGGGGGGGACATAGGAGAAAGAAAAGAAGCGGCAGATCAACTGGTCTAAAAAGGAGGTCTATTTAAAGGCTAGAGTATACAGATGAGTTTTAAGATGAGACTTAAATGCTTCTACTGAGGTAGCATCTCGAACTGAGTACTGGAGCCCGAACGGAAAACGCTCTATAGCCCGCAGACTTTTTTTTTTGAGCTCTAGGAATCACTAATAAGCCGGAGTCTTTTGAACGCAGATTTCTTGCCGGGACATATGGTACAATACAATCGGCAAGATAGGCTGGAGCTAGACCGTGTAGTATTTTATACGTAAGTAGTAAAACCTTAAAGTCACATCTTAAGTGCACAGGAAGCCAGTGCAGGTGAGCCAGTACAGGTATATATGTATGTATATATGTATATAAAGGTATATACAGTACAGGCGTAATATGATCAAACTTTCTTGTTCTTGTCAAAAGTCTAGCAGCCGCATTTTGTACCAACTGTAATCTTTTAATGCTAGACATGGGGAGACCCGAAAATAATACGTTACAGTAATCGAGACGAGACGTAACAAACGCATGGATAATGATCTCGGCGTCTTTAGTGGACAGAATGGAGCGAATTTTAGCGATATTACGGAGATGAAAGAAGGCCGTTTTAGTAACGCTTTTAATGTGTGACTCAAAGGAGAGAGTTGGGTCGAAGATAATACCCAGATTTTTTACAGAGTCACCTTGTTTTATTATTTGGTTGTCAAATGTTAAAGTTGTATTATTAAATAGAGGTCGGTGTCTAGCAGGACCGATAATCAGCATTTCCGTTTTTTTGGCATTAAGTTGCAAAAAGTTAGCGGACATCCATTGTTTAATTATGCAGTATAAACAAGAATGTTTTAATGTAGACACATAAAATCATCATACTGCTGTGATTTTACGTATCAAGTGTTAATTCAAGACTAAGGCAAAATATTGAGATATATATCATGTATCGCGATATGACCTAAAAATATCGAGATATTAAAAAAAGGACATATCGCCCAGCCCTACTGACAATAACTATTTTCTGCAGGTTTAGTGCCAGGAAGTTGTGGCTGTGGTATTACTGGTCTTGGTGGGGACAAGCGGGCACCTTGGAAAACTTATAGGCCACTTTGGTCTGACTAGGTTCCGTTTAAAAAAAACAACAACAAAAAAAAAACTGCCATACTCTCAATGTTAATGTGTGTGTGAATGGGTGAATGTGGAAGTAGTGTCAAAGCGCTTTGAGTACCTTGAAGGTAGAAAAGCGCTATACAAGTATAAGCCATTTATATCTGAAGACAGCGATTACAAAAAGATGCTAGATTTGTTGCTAGTTGTTTTTAATAAAAAGTCACTAAAAGTCTCTTCGACACTTGAACAATTCTCATTGTACACTAAGCAGCAACAACTGAAAATATAGCAAAAGGATGTTATATGAACATATACTGTATGTTAATACTAGAGATGTCCGATAATGGCTTTTTTACAGATGTCCGATATTCCGATATTGTCCAACTCTTAATTACCGATTCCGATATCAACCGATACCGATATGTACAGTCGTGGAATGAACACATTATTATGCCTAATTTTGTTGTGATGCCCTGCTGGATGCATTAAACAATGTACTAATGTTTTCCAAAATAAATCAACTCAAGTGATGGAAAAAAATGCCAACATGGCACTGCCATATTTATTATTGAAGTCACAAAGTGCTTTTTTTTTTTTTTTGAACATGCCTCAAAACAGCAGCTTTGAATTTGGGACATGATCTCCCTGAGAGAGCATGAGGAGGTTCAGGTGGGTGGGGTTGGAGGGGGCAGGGTTGAGGTGGGGCGGTAGCGGGAGGGGTGTATATTGTAGCGTCCCGGAAGAGTTAGTGCCGCAAGGGGATCCTTGGTATTTGTTCTGTTGTGTTTATGTTGTGTTACGGTGCGGATGTTCTCCCGAAATGTGTTTGTCATTCTTGTTTGGTGTGGGTTCACAGTGTGGCGCTTATTTGTAACAGTGTTAAAGTTGTTTCTACGGCCACCCTCAGTGTGACCTGTATGGCTGTTGAACAAGTATACGTTGCATTAATATGTGCGCGTGAGAAGTTGTAGATATCATGTGACGGGGCTGGTAACCAAAGGCAGTTCCTTTAAGGATTATTGGTGCTCTGTACCTCTCTCTCTGTCCGTGTGCTCAGCGGCGTTTTAAAGAGTCATACATTTTACATATTGAAATTGCCGATACCGATAACTATGAAACCGATACCGATAATTTCCGATATTACATTTTAAAGCATTTATCGGCTGATAATATCGACAGTCCGATATTATCAGACTTCCCTAGTTAATACTAATTAATAACACAGATTTGTTTTAAATGTACAGTCCACATACCTTTTTGAGCCTTTTGAAAGAAAGTCATATCAGAGCAAATTTTGCAAGTTATACAACGGTCAATCAATCAATCAATCAATGTTTATTTATATAGCCCCAAATCACAAATGTCTCAAAGGACTGCACAAATCATTACGACTACAACATCCTCGGAAGAACCCACAAAAGGGCAAGGAAAACTCACACCCAGGGGGCAGGGAGAATTCACATCCAGTGGGACGCCAGTGACAATGCTGACTATGAGAAACCTTGGAGAGGACCTCAGATGTGGGCAACCCCCCCCCTCTAGGGGACCGAAAGCAATGGATGTCGAGCGGGTCTAACATGATACTGTGAAAGTTCAATCCATAGTGGCTCCAAGACAGCAGTGAGAGTCCCGTCCACAGGAAACCATCTCAAGCGGATCAGCAGCGTAGAGATGTCCCCAACCGATACAGGCGAGCGGTCCATCCTGGGTCCCGACGAGCGGTCCATCCTGGGTCTCGACTCTGGACAGTCAGTACTTCATCCATGGTCATCGGACCGGACCCCCTCCACAAGGGAGGGGGGGACATAGGAGAAAGAAAAGAAGCGGCAGATCAACTGGTCTAAAAAGGAGGTCTATTTAAAGGCTAGAGTATACAGATGAGTTTTAAGATGAGACTTAAATGCTTCTACTGAGGTAGCATCTCGAACTGTTACCGGGAGGGCATTCCAGAGTACTGGAGCCCGAACGGAAAACGCTCTATAGCCCGCAGACTTTTTTTGAGCTCTAGGAATCACTAATAAGCCGGAGTCTTTTGAACGCAGAACGGTGTCATGATGACCACGCCCATAACCACGCCCCTTGGCAATCTAGGGGAAACTCCGGATTTAACTGTTCTTAGAGAGAACTGTTGTATTCATATCACATTGACGGCCTTAGACCCAATGCTATGTGTTCAAGGTTCTGGTTTTCCCCATCTGTGTAACAAAGTAAAGTCTCCCGATAATTAAGAATAAATGAATGAAAAGAAAGGCAGCGTGTGTTGCATCAATCAGCGTCCCTCAAACGCCACATCACATGACTTCACTCGGAGTCCTGTTTCAACACAGACCACCCTTGGCTGACACTGGTGCATGACCTCATCAGCAGTCCTCGTTTATTCGCTCCTCGGCCTCACTTTCTCCATTGGTTTTGTTGTAGTTCTCAATCAGAACATCTCAAAAGTCTCCCTCACACTTTCAGCATCTTTCTTTTTTTTTTTAACTCAAGGCTTCTGCCAGGTTGGATGTGATGTATTGTACAAAACTACTGTAGATTCAGTTGTAGTGCTCTTACCGGGAGGGACCCCCCCCCTTAGTTATTATACCAGATTGAGCAATTTGTGCTCTCAGCGGGGATGCTTGTAGTTCTGTGGCTCTGTGCCGATCTCAGAAAGCGCTAACTCAGCCAGCAAGAATCCTACCTAGCCTATATTTTCATCAAAAATGACTTTCTATCAAACTTTGTTTTGAGTTTTGTGAGATGAAAGGAGTTGTTTTTGCACTTTCTGGTGCTTTATTTGATTATTTTGGCAGTGAAGGATACATTGAAATCCAGCAGGTGGGCATCCGTTAAGGTCTGTCATTTGTAATCCAAATTAAAGACTTATTTAAGGTTCTGGCAAAGGTTTCTTCCGTTCTTAAAAACCGCTGCTAACAAGTCAATGACTGTATTTTACGGACCATAGGGCGCACTGGATTATACGGCGCACTGCCAATGAGCGGGTCTAGTCAGGTCGATTTTCATACAAAAAAGTGCACTGGATTATAGAGTGCATTAAAGGGCTCATATTTTAAAAAAATATATATTTTATATAATTTTTTAAAAATTTCATATTCATATTTTTTTTAATCTAAATTGAAAAAACTTCCTTGTGGTCTACATAACATGTAATGGTGGTTATTTGGTCAAAATGTAGCATAGATAGTTTTACAGACCATCTTGAAGCCGCTAGTGTCATTTCCGGGCCGGGTTTGGCCCCCTGGCCGACAGTTGAATAGCCCTGTTGTAGGCTTTTAAAACACTGCTGTACAAATCCTGGTGTTTCAGGTGGATGATTAGGTGCGTTGCAGCGTCAATGCGTTGAAGGCAGAGATTGTCTGAATAACGACTTGGCCAATATTTCGGCAAATATAGGTATCAGCCTTTACATATATATATGTATGTATGTACATATATATGTATGTGTTTGTGTGTATATATATATATATATATATATGACTTGATTGGATTATCCAGAGAATAGTGCTCGATACCGTGGTAGAGCGCAATATGTATGTGTGGGGAAAAATCACAAGACTACTTCATCTCTACAGAACTGTTTCATGAGGGGTTCCCTCAATCATCAGAATTGCAGAATTCTACAGAACTCAGCAAGCACATTTGGAACCTCAAAGACAATAATGTTAAATATTCAATAACATGGCAAATTCTTGCATCCAGCACACCTTACAACACTGGTAATACAAGATGCAACCTATGCTTAAAAGAGAAACTGTTTATTATATATCATCCAGATCTATCATCCCTCAACAAGCGCAGTGAAATCATTTCAACATGCCGCCACAGACGGAAACACCTCCTAGGTAACACATGAGCCAATCACCATGCCCCTACGCCTGCCTGTACCCACCCACTCTGTGCCCTATATAAACCATTGTATGTGAATGCTTCCATTAAAATCTCCTGATGATTGAGGGAACCCCTCATGAAACAGATCTGTAGAGATGAAGTAGTCTTATGATTTTTCCCACACACACACACACATATATTTATATTTATATATATATATATATATATCCATAAACTGTTACATAAACTGTTAAAAAACATGAAATTGAGTAGATGGCAAGTTATTGTAATTGTAGAGAAATCCCATGTTTTTATTAATTTTCCCCAGGAGATTTCCCATATTGTGAAGTGCAAATGTTGATCCTCCTCTTAGACACACGTAATTACGTTTTTTTTGTCTTTTTAAAATCTCCTTATGTTTTTGGTGCTAAATTAACCACAACATTAGCGCCACATAAAACGTTGTCGCTACTGGTCCGACGTTTAAAAAAAAAAAAAAGGTTGAAAAAGTACTTTAGGCTTCGTCCAGTTGTTGCCTAACTCAGTGATTGTAAAACTATTGTACGTGGGCTCCACCTAGTGGTACGACAAAGAACCACTTGATTAAAGTACAGTGTTTTATTTTCCTATATTCAAACAAAGTTTTACTGTTCAAACTGTGTGTAATGTTAGATATGCTTGTTAAATAAAACCTCTGCCTTGTTTTTATTGAGTACTTAGGCCTACTGCACTACTGTATGTTGGCCATTATGGTGGTACTTGGAGAGCCAAGTTTTTTCTGAGGTGGTACTTGGTGAAAAAAGTTCAAGAACCATTGGCCTGACCTATACTGCTCATGTTTAGCTAACTTTTACTGAATATGAATATCAGCTCCAAGTATCGGTTATCGGCCTTCTTCACTACCGATAATCAGTATGAGCCATGAGAAAAAATATCGGTTGCTCTCTTTTAATCCATCCATCCATCCATCCGTCTTCTTCCGCTTATCCGAGGTCGGGTCGCGGGGGCAGCAGCCTAAGCAGGGAAGCCCAGACTTTCCTCTCCTCAGCCACTTCGTCCACTGATCTCTAGTTGAAGGGCAATGTTTTTTTCCCCCCACCTGCAAAATAGTCGCAGAACATTTAGGGCAAAAAGCAGGCACAATGTCTTCTTCTGAAACAGTGAAGAAGCCCCACACGATGATCGCCATATTTGTTTACAATGAGCTCGGGGAAAGTTTATGAGTTAACGGCAAAAAAGGAGCACTTGATTTGCTCACCATAACCCACCTAAAACACAGTATTCACCGTGCACCCCTAATTGTTTAAAAAATGTCTTTAATCTTGTGTCCTATTTGAAAATCTATTTTTTTAAATGTGGAAAAAAATAATGGATAAAGATGGCCAGAAAAATCTATTCTTTTTATATATTAAATTTACACTCCTGCGCGCGTTCTGAGGTCCGAGAGCCAACTCCAGCTCGTCGTGCCCAAAACTAGACTTAAAACCAAGGGTAGACAGGGCCTTCTCTGTGGTCGGCCCTAAGCTCTGGAACACTCTGCCCCTCCATGATACAACTGCTCCCACAGTGGAGTGTTTTAAGTCTCGTCTAACATTTGACAACCAAACAATTAAACAAGGCGACACGGTAAAGAATCTGGGTATTATCTTCGACCCAACTCTCTCCTTTGAGGCACACATTAAAAGCGTTACTAAAACGGCCTTCTTTCATCTCCGTAACATTGCTAAAATTCGCTCCATTCTGTCCACTAAAGACGCTGAGATCATTATCCATGCGTTTGTTACGTCTCGCCTCGATTACTGTAACGTATTATTTTGGGGTCTCCCCATGTCTAGCATTAAAAGATTACAGTTGGTACAAAATGCGGCTGCTAGACTTTTGACAAGAACAAGAAAGTTTGATCACATTACGCCTGTACTGTATATACCTTTATATACATATATACATACATATATACCTATACTGTATATACCTTTATATACATATATACATACATATATACCTGTACTGGCTCACCTGCACTGGCTTCCTGTGCACTTAAGATGTGACTTTAAGGTTTTACTACTTACGTATAAAATACTACACGGTCTAGCTCCATCTTATCTTGCCGATTGTATTGTACCATATGTCCCGGCAAGAAATCTGCGTTCAAAGGACTCCGGCTTATTAGTGATTCCCAAAGCCCAAAAAAAGTCTGCGGGCTGTAGAGCGTTTTCCATTCGGGCTCCAGTACTCTGGAATGCCCTCTCGGTAACAGTTCGAGATGCTACCTCAGTAGAAGCATTTAAGTCTCACCTTAAAACTCATTTGTATACTCTAGCCTTTAAATAGACTCCCTTTTTAGACCAGTTGATCTGCCGTTTCTTTTCTTTTTCTTCTATGTCCCACTCTCCCTTGTGGAGGGGGTCCGGTCCGATCCGGTGGCCATGTACTGCTCGCCTGTGTATCGGCTGGGGAAATCTCTGCGCTGCTGGTCCGCCTACGCTTGGGATGGTTTCCTGCTGGCTCCGCTGTGAACGGGACTCTCGCTGCTGTGTCTTGGATCCTCTTTGGACTGGACTCTCGCGACTGTGTTGTATCCATTATGGATTGAACTTTCACAGTATCATGTTAGATCCGCTCGACATCCATTGCTTTCCTCCTCTCCAAGGTTCTCATAGTCATCATTGTCACCGACGTCCCACTGGGTGTGAGTTTTCCTTGCCCTTATGTGGGCCTACCGAGGATGTCGTGGTGGTTTGTGCAGCCCTTTGAGACACTAGTGATTTAGGGCTATATAAGTAAACATTGATTGATGGTCATAAGAACCACTTTTATTCCTTGGCTTTTAACACTACGTGAGTTGTGTGGTCCATCCATCCATCCATCTTCTTCCACTTATCCGAGGTCGGGTCGCGGGGGCAACAGCCTAAGCAGGGAAACCCAGACTTCCCTCTCCCCAGCCACTTCGTCTAGCTCTTCCCGGGGGATCCCGAGGCGTTCCCAGGCCAGCCGGGAGACATAGTCTTCCCAACGTGTCCTGGGTCTTCCCCGTGGCCTCCTGCCGGTTGGACGTGCCCTAAACACCTCCCTAGGGAGGCGTTCGGGTGGCATCCTGACCAGATGCCCGAACACCTTCATCTGGCTCCTCTCGATGTGGAGGAGCAGCGGCTTTTCTTTGAGTTCCTCCCGGATGGCAGAGCTTCTCACCCTATCTCTAAGGGAGAGACCCAAACTCATTTGGGCCGCTTGTACCCGTGATCTTGTCCTTTCGGTCATGACCCAAAGCTCATGACCATAGGTGAGGATGGGAACGTAGATCGACCGGTAAATTGAGAGCTTTGCCTTCCGGCTCAGCTCCTTCTTCACCACAACGGATCGATACAACGTCCGCATTACTGAAGACGCCGCACCGATCCGCCTGTCGATCTCACCATCCACTCTTCCCTCACTCGTGAACAAGACTCCTAGGTACTTGAACTCCTCCACTTGGGGCAGGGTCTCCTCCCCAACCCGGAGATGGCATTCCACCCTTTTCCGGGCGAGAACCATGGACTCGGACTTGGAGGTGCTGATTCTCATTCCGGTCGCTTCACACTCGGCTGCGAACCGATCCAGTGAGAGCTGAAGATCCCGGCCAGATGTGTGGTCCTCTGTGTTTTTGGTGTTTTTTTTTATTTTGATTGTTTTAATTCATATATTTTTTTATATTGTTTTATATTGTTTTTATTTTTTAATCCATCATTAGTGGAGCAAAGGATACTATTTGAATATTGTTTTTAATTTTGTTGTGCAGCACTTTGTTGTTTAAATGTGCTATACAAATAAAGTGGATTGGATTGGATTGGAAGTTTTTGGTGAAGTGGAAATAAAATCGCCAAAACAAAATCCCAAACTTAAAGATATCAATTTTGTCTGGATGTCCTAATGTTCATCTGATCTAACAGACGTGTAGCATCCTTTTAAGTACGACTTTGTCCGTGTCGCTATTTAACGTTTCTCTTGTCTTCTCACCATCAGAGTGCCCGGAGAAGTGTGAGCGGCGGGCGTGCACGACGGGGGGCGAGTGCTGCCACCCTCAGTGCCTGGGCAGCTGCAGCGTCCCGGGAGACGACACAGCCTGTGCCACGTGCGTGCACTACTACCACCGGGGCCGCTGTGTTGCCGACTGCCCCGCCGGCACCTACAAGTTTGAGGGCTGGCGTTGCATCAGCGCCGAGCTCTGCTCCAAGGTCCACCTGCCCGACTACGACAGCTTCGTCATCCACGAGGGAGAGTGCATGACCGAGTGTCCCTCTGGATACACGCGGCCCTCGCTCGACAGGTGAGCCTGGGTGGGGGAAGCTTTTTTTTGTTAAAAAGTGGGGCGTATAAGAACTAGTGATGGGATGGGCAGTTCTTTTGACTGTACTGAATCACCAGAATCAGTTCCTTAAATTGACTCGTTCAAAAGATTCGTTCACCGAATCACTTCTGCAGCAGCAGTTCTGTGTGCAGGTCGGCGAATCATGAGTCAGTCAGTAACAGCTTCCCCAGCGGCAGATCTCGCTGTGTGTGAATCTGACAACATAATAACAATATATTTAAAAATTTGCTACAAATATTATTATCTTTTTTTTCCTTCTTCTTTTTTTTGTGTCCTCTCCATGAAGTGTCCATGACATTTTAAAATGGATCTGAAAACAAAATTAAAAAAAATAAAAAAAATTTTAAAGTGGTAAATATTACATACAAATTTAGAAATGGTATTATTATTTTTACATTTTAACATTTGACTCGACGACAAAATTGAAATATATTCTTAAATGTGTTTGAAATGCAATTATTTTCTACATTATTACATTACATTTATATGGGGCGGCATAGCTCAGTTGGTAGAGCGGCCGTGCCAGCAACTTGAGGGTTGCAGGTTCGATTCCCGCTTCTGCCATTCTAGTCACTGCCGTTGTGTCCTTGGGCAAGACACTTTACCCACCTGCTCCCAGTGCCACCCACACTGGTTTAAATGTAACTTAGATATTGGGTTTCACTATGTAAAGCGCTTTGAGTCACTCGAGAAAAGCGCTATATAAATATAATTCACTTACATTTATTTTAACAATTCATACTGGATCTGACAAGATAGAAAAAACGATTCTAAAATGTTTTACAAGTTTTCTTTTTTCACATTAGATTTTATTATTTTAACATGTAATGTTTCTAACAAAACATACATGTATTAAAAATGTAATAAAAATCACTCTTCCTTTTATATCACTTCCAATGTGTTTTTTTTTTTTTTTAGACAATTATGATCACTCTAAAAGCGGTATCTAATAAACACGATATGAAAAATAGAATCAAAAAATGTGTGCAGGTCGGCGAATCATGAGTCAGTCAGTAACAGCTTCCCCAGCGGCAGATCTCGCTGTGTGTGAATCTGACAACATAATAACAATATATTTAAAAATTTGCTACAAATATTATTATCTTTTTTTTCCTTCTTCTTTTTTTTGTGTCCTCTCCATGAAGTGTCCATGACATTTTAAAATGGATCTGAAAACAAAATTAAAAAAAATAAAAAAAATTTTAAAGTGGTAAATATTACATACAAATTTAGAAATGGTATTATTATTTTTACATTTTAACATTTGACTCGACGACAAAATTGAAATATATTCTTAAATGTGTTTGAAATGCAATTATTTTCTACATTATTACATTACATTTATATGGGGCGGCACAGCTCAGTTGGTAGAGTGGCCGTGCCAGCAACTTGAGGGTTGCAGGTTCGATTCCCGCTTCCGCCATCCTAGGCACTGCCGTTGTGTCCTTGGGCAAGACACTTTACCCACCTGCTCCCAGTGCCACCCACACTGGTTTAAATGTAACTTAGATATTGGGTTTCACTATGTAAAGCGCTTTGAGTCACTCGAGAAAAGCGCTATATAAATATAATTCACTAATTCACTTACATTTATTTTTACAATTCATACTGGATCTGACAAGATAGAAAAAACGATTCTAAAATGTTTTACAAGTTTTCTTTTTTCACATTAGATTTTATTATTTTAACATGTAATGTTTCTAACAAAACATACATGTATTAAAAATGTCATAAAAATCACTCTTCCTTTTATATCACTTCCAATGTGTTTTTTTTTTTTTTTAGACAATTATGATCACTCTAAAAGCGGTATCTAATAAACACGATATGAAAAATAGAATCAAAAAATGTGTGCAGGTCGGCGAATCATGAGTCAGTCAGTAACAGCTTCCCCAGCGGCAGATCTCGCTGTGTGTGAATCTGACAACATAATAACAATATATTTAAAAATTTGCTACAAATATTGTTATCTTTTTTTTCCTTCTTCTTTTTTTTGTGTCCTCTCCATGAAGTGTCCATGACATTTTAAAATGGATCTGAAAACAAAATTAAAAAAAAAAAAAATAAGTTTTTTAAAGTGGTAAATATTACATACAAATTTAGAAATGGTATTATTATTTTTACATTTTAACATTTGACTCGACGACAAAATTGAAATATATTCTTAAATGTGTTTGAAATGCAATTATTTTCTACATTATTACATTACATTTATATGGGGCGGCACAGCTCAGTTGGTAGAGTGGCCGTGCCAGCAACTTGAGGGTTGCAGGTTCGATTCCCGCTTCCGCCATCCTAGGCACTGCCGTTGTGTCCTTGGGCAAGACACTTTACCCACCTGCTCCCAGTGCCACCCACACTGGTTTAAATGTAACTTAGATATTGGGTTTCACTATGTAAAGCGCTTTGAGTCACTCGAGAAAAGCGCTATATAAATATAATTCACTAATTCACTTACATTTATTTTTACAATTCATACTGGATCTGACAAGATAGAAAAAACGATTCTAAAATGTTTTACAAGTTTTCTTTTTTCACATTAGATTTTATTATTTTAACATGTAATGTTTCTAACAAAACATACATGTATTAAAAATGTCATAAAAATCACTCTTCCTTTTATATCACATCCAATGTGTTTTTTTTTAGACAATTATGATCACTCTAAAAGCGGTATCTAATAAACACGATATGAAAAATAGAATCAAAAAATGTGTGCAGGTCGGCGAATCATGAGTCAGTCAGTAACAGCTTCCCCAGCGGCAGATCTCGCTGTGTGTGAATCTGACAACATAATAACAATATATTTAAAAATTTGCTACAAATATTGTTATCTTTTTTTTCCTTCTTCTTTTTTTTGTGTCCTCTCCATGAAGTGTCCATGACATTTTAAAATGGATCTGAAAAAAAAAAAATTTAAAAAAAAAAGTTTTTTAAAGTGGTCAATATTACATACAAATTTAGAAATGGTATTATTATTTTTACATTTTAACATTTCACTCGACGACAAAATTGAAATATATTCTTAAATGTGTTTGAAATGCAATTATTTTCTACATTATTACATTACATTTAAATGGGGCGGCATAGCTCAGTTGGTAGAGCGGCCGTGCCAGCAACTAGAGGGTTGCAGGTTCGATTCCCGCTTCCGCCATCCTAGTCACTGCTGTTGTGTCCTTGGGCAAGACACTTTACCCACCTGCTCCCAGTGCCACCCACACTGGTTTAAATGTAACTTAGATATTGGGTTTCACTATGTAAAGCGCTTTGAGTCACTCGAGAAAAGCGCTATATAAATATAATTCACTAATTCACTTACATTTGTTTTAACAATTCATACTGGATCTGACAAGATAGAAAAAACGATTCAAAAATGTTTTACAAGTTTTCTTTTTTCACATTAGATTTTATTATTTTAACATGTAATGTTTCTAACAAAACATACATGTATTAAAAATGTAATAAAAATCACTCTTCCTTTTATATCACATCCAATGTGTTTTTTTTAGACAATTATGATCACTCTAAAAGCGGTATCTAATAAACACGATATGAAAAATAGAATCAAAAAATGTGTGCAGGTCGGCGAATCATGAGTCAGTCAGTAACAGCTTCCCCAGCGGCAGATCTCGCTGTGTGTGAATCTGACAACATAATAACAATATATTTAAAAATTTGCTACAAATATTATCTTTTTTTTCCTTCTTCTTTTTTTTGTGTCCTCTCCATGAAGTGTCCATGACATTTTAAAATGGATCTGAAAACAAAATTAAAAAAAAAAAAAAAAAGTTTTTTAAAGTGGTAAATATTACATACAAACTTAGAAATGGTATTATTATTTTTACATTTTAACATTTCACTCGACGACAAAATTGAAATATATTCTTAATTGTGTTTGAAATGCAATTATTTTCTACATTATTACATTACATTTATATAGGGCGACACAGCTCAGTTGGTAGAGTGGCCGTGCCAGCAACTTGAGGGTTGCAGGTTCGATTCCCGCTTCCGCCATCCTAGTCACTGCCGTTGTGTCCTTGGGCAAGACACTTTACCCACCTGCTCCCAGTGCCACCCACACTGGTTTAAATGTAACTTAGATATTGGGTTTCACTATGTAAAGCGCTTTGAGTCACTCGAGAAAAGCGCTATATAAATATAATTCACTAATTCACTTACATGTATTTTTACAATTCATACTGGATCTGACAAGATAGAAAAAACGATTCTAAAATGTTTTACAAGTTTTCTTTTTTCACATTAGATTTTATTATTTTAACATGTAATGTCTCTAACAAAACATACATGTATTAAAAATGTAATAAAAATCACTCTTCCTTTTATATCACATCCAATGTGTTTTTTTTTAGACAATTATGATCACTCTAAAAGCGGTATCTAATAAACACGATATGAAAAATAGAATAAAAAAATGTGTGCAGGTCGGCGAATCATGAGTCAGTCAGCGGCAGATCTCGCTGTGTGTCAGTTCGCCCACGACACAAGCCCTCAGCACCCTATGAGCGACGCGCGCAGTGACTGAACGAGATCCTCCATGTTATGTCATCTTCCACTTCTCTGTGTCAGTACGTCCGCGAACGTGATTCACGTGATTCGTGCCAGTTCCACTCAGACCGGCATGGTCGCGGCGGAGCTCAACTGAACTGAGAAAGGAACGAATCAGTTCATGAAGTGATTTGGTTCAGTACGTTCACTCAAATGATTTCTTCGTTTGAACGAATCGTTCGCGAGCGACACAACACTAATAAGAACCGGGTTACCACTACTTCTTTTATAAGAAGAATGCATTGATAATAATATTTGCAAAATCAATAACTGATTTCCACTGAAAGTAAAATACAATGGAAGCCCAATTAACAATTAATTGGTTCTTTAACAGCAGGGGTCCCCAAACTACGGCCAGCGTCCAAAATCCGGCCCGCGGGAAGTCCCAAGTTAAAAAAAAAGTCCCAAGTAAAAAAAAAAAAAAATTTACAATTCCAATTATTATTTTTTTTTAATCTGTCCTTTCTAATCCATTTTCCACCGCTTGTTACTCTCATTGTCTCCTAGCTGCTCAGGTAAATCACATGTTTCCATCGATAACGTGACATCATTGCCGCAGCGTCAGGCGAGCATGCACCAAGTGCGCGCTATTTCAGTCAATTAGTGCGCGAGGAATATATATATATATATATATATATATATATATATACATATATATGCAGTGTATATATATATATATTTATATATATATATCGTGATATATATTGATACTGTTACAGACTGGTTAATCAAAGAATGGGGCGGCCATTTTGGTAGTTTTCCCCTTCAAAGTCCAACAATTTTTTTCAAACAGGCAGAAAATGCGGGGCTTCACGGTGGCAGAGGGGTTAGTGCGTCTGCCTCACAATACGAAGGTCCTGCAGTCCTGGGTTCAAATCCAGGCTCGGGATCTTTCTGTGTGGAGTTTGCATGTTCTCCCCGTGAATGCGTGGGTTCCCTCCGGGTACTCCGGCTTCCTCCCACCTCCAAAGACATGCACCTGGGGATAGGTTGATTGGCAACACTAAATTGGCCCTAGTGTGTGAATGTGAGTGTGAATGTTGTCTGTCTATCTGTGTTGGCCCTGCGATGAGGTGGCGACTTGTCCAGGGTGTACCCTGCCTTCCGCCCGATTATAGCTGAGATAGGCGCCAGCGCCACCCGCGACCCCAAAAGGGAATAAGCGGTAGAAAATGGATGGATGGATATATATATAACCATCCATCCATCCATCTTCTTCCGCTTATCCGAGGTCGGGTTGCGGGGGCAACAGCCTAAGCAGGGAAACCCAGACTTCCCTCTCCCCAGCCACTTCGTCTAGCTCTTCCCGGGGGATCCCGAGGCGTTCCCAGGCCAGCCGGAAGACATAGTCTTCCCAACGTGTCCTGGGTCTTCCCCGTGGCCTCCTACCGGTTGGACGTGCCCTAAACACCTCCCTAGGGAGGCGTTCGGGTGGCATCCTGACCAGATGCCCGAACCACCTCATCTGGCTCCTCTCCGTGTGGAGGAGCAGCGGCTTTACTTTGTGAGAGCTGAAGATCCCGGTCAGATGAAGCCATCAGGACCACATTATTTGCAAAAAGCAGAGACCTAATCCTGCGGTCACCAAACCAGAACCCCTGAACTCCTTGACTGCGCCTAGAAAATCTGTCCATAAAAGTTATGAACAGAATGGGTGACAAAGGACAGCCTTGGCGGAGTCCAACCCTCACTGGAAATGTGTTCGACTTACTGCCGGCAATGCGGACCAAGCTCTGGCACTGATCATACAGGGAGTGGACCGCCACAATAAGACAGTCCGATACCCCATACTCTCTGAGCACTCCCCACAGGACTTCCCGAGGGGACACGGTCGAATGCCTTCTCCAAGTCCACAAATATATATAGACCCCGGCCACCAGCCAAACTGTTTTCACCCAATGCGGCCCCCAAGTCAAAAAGTTTGGGGACCCCTGTTTAACAGGGTTCGTAAATAGAAAAGTTTGTATATTGTAGCAAATTCATCGCCTACTCAGTGGCCTAGTGGTTAGAGTGTCCGCCTTGAGATATAGGTTGGGAGTTAAAACCCCGGCCAAGTCTTACCAAAGGCTATAAAAATGGTAACCATTACCTCCCTGCTTAACACGAAGCATCAAAGTTTGGAATTGGGGGTTAATTCACCAAAAATGATTCCCAGCGTGTGAACAAGGGGATGGGTCAAATGCAGAGGACACATTTCACCACACCTAGTGTGTTTGTGACGATCATTGGTACTTTAACTTTAACTTGAACTTGAACTTATTAGCCTTTGTGTCAAAAGTCAAGGCCCACGAATTAATTATCTATGGCACCCGGAGGATGTTTGATTAGTATTAGAAGCGGCCCGCAGGCCACAGCCGCCTGCTGCTGTTTTGCACGTACCAATACTCCATCAGTGTTTCATTTCAAAAAGGGGTCCCATGAATACCAAATTGATTAACATGGACTAAACGAGTTGAAAAACGTATTCGGGTGTTACCATTTAGTGGTCAATCGTACGGAATATGTACTGTAGTGTGCAATCTACTAAAAAAAAGTTCCAATCAATCAATCAATCAGTCAGTGACTGCATAAAGTCATAAAAATGGGGTCCCACAGTAAATGTTTGGGGTAATTTGAAAACAAATGATAAATGTATGCACTATCCTGTTATATCTCACATTCTATATTGTGTTTTGGAAAAAGGTTGTCATAAACGTTACTTAATTCATAAAAAAAAATACAAAACAAAACACATTTTTTTGCATATGTAAAAGTATTCAGTTATCAACATTCATTCACTTTCTTCTTACCTTCATCTATCTAAACTTTACCGCTGCCAGTAGTTGTTTTCTTTATCTTTATTTAATAAGTTGTAGGTGTATTTATTTCTGTATTAAAGTGTAAAACGTTTTTCGCTGATGTATATCGTCTACATCAGTGGTTCTCAAATGGGGGTACGCGTACCCCTGGGGGTACTTGAAGGTATGCCAAGGTGTACGTGAGTTTTTAAAAAATATTCTAAAAATAGCAACAATTCAAAAATCCTTTATAAATACATGTATTGAAAAATACTTCAACAAAATATGAATGTAAGTTCATATACTGTGAAAAGAAATGCAACAATGCAATATTCAGTGTTGACAGCTAGATTTGTTGTGGACATGTTCCATAAATATTAATGTATTTTTGTGAAGAAATGTTTAGAATGAAGTTGATGAATCCAGATGGATCTCTATTACAATCCCCAAAGAGGGCACTTTAAGTTGATGATTACTTCTATGTGGAGAAATCTTTATTTATAATTGAATCACTTGTTTATTTTTCAACAAGTTTTTATTTATTTTTATATCTTTTTTCCAAATAGTTCAAGAAAGACCACTACAAATGAGCAATATTTTGCACTGTTATACAATTTAATAAATCATAAATTGATGACATAGTGCTGTATTTTACTTCTTTATCTCTTTTTTTCAACCAAAAATGCTTTGCTCTGATTAGGGGGTACTTGAATAAAAAACATGTTCAAAGGGGGTACATCACTGAAAAAAGGTTGAGACCCACTGGTGTACATCGTCCAACACCACTCTATATCACATGTTCACTGCTGGCTGTACATATCCTACCAAGTCAGACCTACACTGTTTCAATGTCCATTTCTCAGATTATTTAATTGTTGATGACTGAAATGCTGATGTCAACCAAACCTAACCCCTCCGCCCCAACCCCCTCCACATCCCAGCCCCCGGATTGTAAATAATGTGAAAAATCCGATGATTAACTTGTGTGATGATTGTATTATGCTGATAGTATATATTTGTACCATGAATTGATTAACGTGGACCCCGATTTAAACAAGTTGAAAAACTTATTCGGGTGTTACCATACAGCTGATCCGCCTCCGCTTGGGATGGTTTCCTGCTGGCTCCGCTGTGAACGGGACTCTCGCTGCTGTGTTGGATCCGCTTTGGACTGGACTCTCGCGACTGTGTTGGATCAATCAATCAATCAATGTTTATTTATATAGCCCCAAATCACAAATGTCTCAAAGGACTGCACAAATCATTACGACTACAACATCCTCGGAAGAACCCACAAAAGGGCAAGGAAAACTCACACCCAGTGGGCAGGGAGAATTCACATTCAGTGGGACGCCAGCGACAATGCTGACTATGAGAAACCTTGGAGAGGACCTCAGATGTGGGCAACCCCCCCCCCTCTAGGGGACCGAAAGCAATGGATGTCGAGCGGGTCTAACATGATACTGTGAAAGTTCAATCCATAGTGGCTCCAAGACAGCAGTGAGAGTCCCGTCCACAGGAAACCATCTCAAGCGGATCAGCAGCGTAGAGATGTCCCCAACCGATACAGGCGAGCGGTCCATCCTGGGTCCCGACGAGCGGTCCATCCTGGGTCTCGACTCTGGACAGCCAGTACTTCATCCATGGTCATCGGACCGGACCCCCTCCACAAGGGAGGGGGGGACATAGGAGAAAGAAAAGAAGCGGCAGATCAACTGGTCTAAAAAGGAGGTCTATTTAAAGGCTAGAGTATACAGATGAGTTTTAAGATGAGACTTAAATGCTTCTACATTATGGATTGAACTTTCACAGTATCATGTTAGACCCGCTCGACATCCATTGCTTTCCTCCTCTCCAAGGTTCTCATAGTCATCATTGTCACCGACGTCCCACTGGGTGTGAGTTTTCCTTGCCCTTAGGATGTCGTGGTGGTTTGTGCAGCCCTTTGAGACACTAGTGATTTAGGGCTATATAAGTAAACATTGATTGATACCATTTAGTGGTTGAATTGTACGTAATATGTACTGTACTGAACTGTGCATCTACTAATAAAAGTCTCAATTAATCAAATCAAACAAATACAACAAGGAGAGGATAGATAACTATTTATTTCATACAAAACTCTAAAAATGCTTTAATAAAACACGTAAAAAGCACACAGACAATGTGCACTTGAGGTTGATCCGTCACACAATGAGTGGATTGAGTCTGTTGTTCGTGAATGAAAACATTCGTAAAATGTTTGTAAATGGAGGTACTACTAAGACATTTTCAGGGTAAATATGATATGAGTTTAAATGAATATGTCATAGCGGGCACCATAAATTTAGTCTTGTCATCCTTGTGTCTGGTCTCCAGCATGTCCTGCACAGCCTGCGACGGCCTGTGCGATAAAGTGTGCGAGGAGAAGGTCATCGACTCCATGGACGCCGCTCAGTCCCTGAAAGGCTGCACGGTTATCAAAGGCAACCTGCATATCAACATCCGCAGAGGCCGTAAGTATGCGGCGCCGCAACGCACGCCAGACACGACTAAATGACATACACCGTTGTAAAAACCATGCAGCGTAGACGGTGGGATGCAGAACGCGGCACATAAAAGAGACCAAGTGAAGGTGTGTGCAGCCTGGAGAAGATCGTATAAAGGAGAGAACGAGCGAGCCTGTGTTCAAATATACCACCGTGGCTCTGGAATAGTCTAAATAAACATGGGCCACCAAAACAGTTTCACAATCCTCGGTGATGTCAGAGCTCGTCTAGACCAGAGCCTTGGAAAGTCCGGGAACAGTATCATTTCCTGCACCTGTGCAAAAATGAAAACATGATAGAAATAGAAAGTCAGCATTTACACTTAGTGCCATGAATTGATTAACGTGGAGCCCGACTTAAACAAGTTGTAAAACTTATTCGGGTGTTACCATTTAGTGGTCAATTGTACGGAATATGTACTGTACTGGGCTTCACGGTGGCAGAGGGGTTAGTGCGTCTGCCTCACAATACGAAGGTCCTGCAGTCCTGGGTTCAAATCCAGGCTCGGGATCTTTCTGTGTGGAGTTTGCATGTTCTCCCCGTGACTGCGTGGGTTCCCTCCGGGTACTCCGGCTTCCTCCCACCTCCAAAGACATGCACCTGGGGATAGGTTGATTGGCAACACTAAATGGTCCCTAGTGTGTGAATGTGAGTGTGAATGTTGTCTGTCTATCTGTGTTGGCCCTGCGATGAGGTGGCGACTTGTCCAGGGTGTACCCCGCCTTCCGCCCGATTGTAGCTGAGATAGGCGCCAGCGCCCCCCGTGACCCCGAAAGGGAATAAGCGGTAGAAAATGGATGGATGGATGGATCTACTGTACTGTGCAATCTACTAATGTGAATTGTGAATTATATTTATATAGCGCTTTTCTCTAGTGACTCAAAGCGCTTTTACATAGTGAAACCCAATATCTAAGTTAGATTTTTAAACCAGTGTGGGTGGCAGTGGGAGCAGGTGGGTAAAGTGTCTTGCCCAAGGACACAACGGCAGTGACTAGGATGGCAGAAGCGGGAATCGAACCTGCAACCCTCAAGTTGCTGGCACGGCCACTCTACCAACCGAGCTATTATTATGCTACCAAGTCAGACCTACACTGACTAATTTTATCGATCCGTTGTGGTGAAGAAGGAGCTGAGCCGGAAGGCAAAGCTCTCAATTTACCGGTCGATCTACGTTCCCATCCTCACCTATGGTCATGAGCTTTGGGTCATGACCGAAAGGATAAGATCACGGGTACAAGCGGCCGAAATGAGTTTCCTCCGCCGGGTGGCGGGGCTCTCCCTTAGAGATAGGGTGAGAAGCTCTGCCATCCGGGAGGAGCTCAACGTAAAGCCGCTGCTCCTCCACATGGAGAGGAGCCAGATGAGGTGGTTCGGGCATCTGGTCAGGATGCCACCCGAACGCCTCCCTAGGGAGGTGTTTAGGGCACGTCCAGCTGATAGGAGGCCACGGGGAAGACCCAGGACACGTTGGAAAGACTATGTCTCCCGGCTGGCCTGGGAACGCCTCGGGATCCCCCGGGAAGAGCTAGACGAAGTGGCTGGAGATAGGGAAGTCTGGGCTTCACTGCTTAGGCTGCCGCCCCCGCGACCCGACCTCGGATAAGCGGAAGATGATGGATGGATGGATGGATATAATAAAAGTACCAATCAATCAATCAAAGTGAAAAAATGCATAAGGGGTGCAAAGTGAGGTTTTTCTATTGTGTCGCCCTCAGACAACATGGTGGCCGAGCTGGAGAGTTTCACAGGTTTGATCCAGAGAGTGACGGGCTACGTGAAGATCAGACACTCGCACACTCTCAGCTCGCTGGCCTTCCTCCGCAGCCTACGATACATCGATGGCGAGGAACTTCTAGATGAGTAAGACTCCATAACACACTTCTCTGCTTTTCATGTATACAAGCACAGGGAGACTCTAAAAGCTGTGAAATTCACAAAGTGACCAACATTTTAAAGCATTTTTTTTTTTTTTTTTTAGAAATGCATTTTTTCCTCGAAACGGATACAGACAACTTCCTGCTTCTCACTTATTTTATATATATTATTTTTAAAATGGAGATTTACTGTCATCTGTGCTAAGGTGGGGTGATATGGCTGAAAATGCTGTCATAACATACCCTATTTTTCGGATTATAAATCGCTCCGGAGTATATAATCGCACCGGCCGAAAATGCATAATAAAGAAGGGAAAAAACATATATACGTCGCACTAGAGTATAAGTCGCATTTTTGGGGGAAAATTATTTGATAAAATCCAACACCAAGAATAGACATTTGAAAGGCAATTTAAAATAAATAAAGAATAGTGAACAACAGGCTGAATAAGTATCTGTCACTCCTAATCGATAAATCCGATTAAATCTTCTTCCTCGATGTCGCTTCTAAACAACTCTGCGCCGCTTCCTCTTGTCGTTTTCTGCTGCATATTTCTCTACGTCCAGCTTGCAATCTGCAGTACATGATTTCCTTTTCGGTGCCATTTTTGTTCAGCCCTTCTCAGTTTTTATAAGTAACCGCCAATGTTGAAATTATCCATTTTTATAGCTAGGGCAGTAGCATGTAGCATATAGAAGTTAGCATCCTATTACCCACAATGCACTTCTGCCATGACCCTCCCCCGCCAAATACTTATTGGTCGACGTGTGTGTGACGATTGCTGACATTTTCTTCGTCTCTTCCGCGTATGAGATGAATAATATTATTTAAAATTTTACGGTAATGTGTTAATAATTTCACACATAAGTCGCTACAGAGTATATGTCGCCCCCCCCCGGCCAAACTATGAAAAAAACTGAGACTTATAATCCGAAAAATACGGTAAGTGTTTTTATAGCAGTCAGAATCATAATCAGAAATACTTTATTAATCCCCGAGGGGAAATAAAGATTTTCAGCACAATACCATTCAAGAACAGACAAACATTACAGGGAGACAGAACAGGAACTCCAACGGGTCTGCCAACTTCCGGCGCCCCTTACAAAAAAGGTGAGATACAGGTAAACAATGGTGGGGGGGGGGGTTGAAGGGAAAAAAAATCGGTCTAAGCCTGGGCTCCTGAAGAGGTGGTCCCGACTGAGGCCAAGGGAAAAAACAACTCATAGCCATAGCACACATTCCTCTTACATAAGAGGGAAACGATCAAAGGAAACAAAGGACATTAAAGACATTAAAAAAGCAGAGCTGATGCAACCAGCCACATACAGACAGCTATAAATAAATAGTAAAAGAAACATACACTGTCGATATCAATAATTATCTTTTATTTATTATGACCTATTAAAAAATAGGATTGGAGTTAATCATAGAACTGGCCCCCAATGGTATTAAAAATGATTGATTTTGAATCAAGAATCATTTTGACTTGACTCGATTCTGAATCAAATCGTGACCCCAAGGAATCGAATCAAATGGAATCTTGTGGTGCTCAAAGATTCACAGCTGTAGTAACTAACCCCAAATATGGCACTGATGTCTCAAATTCCAAACGGCTTGTTTGGAGCCTGTTTGGAAGAAGGCAAAATTGTTTTATAAATAGGGTATAGTGTTGATTTTTTATTAGGTTAATATGTATTGTTTTATTATTATCTAGTAATATTTTAGCTATTATTATTTATTTTATTTATTATTGTTGTTATTATTATGACTAATAATAATAACATTAATAATAACATTATAGTATTTATTAGGGGTAACAAATTCTGGACTTGTGGGGATCCCAAATACACCAAAACAGGTAACAACGGGTAAGAAAAGTTGGTTTTTGCATAGTAGCACCCTTTAAAAAGTTTAAAAAAAAAAAAACATTTATTGTTACCCAATAACATAACCAGGGGTTGATTCTGTTTACACTTAAATGTGTGGCCATTCAGAATGTTTAAAAGTTGAAGTAAAACATGTTTTCTACTCATTTTAAGAGATGTTAACATGTTTTTACACCTGTTTGGCCCTTTTACTCATTTTTCATAGATTTTAAAATGTTACTTTAAAACATTGTAGCTGTAGAGTTCTTAAAGGTTGCCTGATGGCAACTGTTTGACCCTGGCAAATATTATTTCTATTTGCACAATTTCCTGTCGGGGAAATTGTTCTGAAAAATGTAAAACTCGAAGTTCAATGTTGCTTTTGGGATTTGGCTTGCTTAAAAAGTGAAACTTTAGTCTAATGACGTATCCATGAGTGCTAAATGTAAAAAAGTAATCCAGCAAACTATCTAACAGTGGAGAAAAACATCCTCCTCCTCCCTGTCTTTCTCCTTGAGTTCACAGGAATCTCGCTGTCCCAGGACTCCACATTGCAGTCATTCTTGTATGTCTGGGTGGTACCCAGTGTAACATAAAAACACCACCCTTCTTTGCACTCATTTATTAACGGTGACAAAAGTGATCCGAATCTGGTCCGCTAATGAGCGGGAAAGCTGTCACGATTTATGGTTGCACCAAATCACAATCCTCTGAAGGTGTTTGTTGTTTTTTTTCCGCTGACTTCTCAGGACACGGCTGTGTCCTGAGATGCTGTCTTCTTTGCGTTAATGTAAATCCAGTCAACAATCAGGGTTCAATGTATTTGTAATCTGATTTGTTAGTACGTTACACTTTCAGCCGTAGTTGTGAATGAGTAGATGGACAACACACAACCGGGGCCAAAGTGTCTGAACATTCTGTGGTTTTAGAAGGCAAGCAAATGAAATCAAGGATGCCTGCTCGCCAAGTTGGGACATTTATTCATTTAGCAGGCTAATACAGTTCTCATGTATCTAGTCTTCTATATATATATATATATACACACATGTACAGTCTCCATTAATTTCTACAACTCTTATTTTTTTGTGATAGAGTGATTGGAGCACATACTTGTATGTCACAAAAAACATTCATGAATTGTGGTTCTTTTATGAATTTATTATGGGTCTACTGAATATGTGACCAAATCTGCTGGGTCAAAAGTATACATACAGCATCCATCCATCATCTTCCGCTTATCCGAGGTCGGGTCGCGGGGGCAACAGCCTAAGCAGGGAAACCCAGACTTCCCTCTCCCCAGCCACTTCGTCTAGCTCTTCCCGGGGGATCCCGAGGCGTTCCCAGGCCAGCCGGGAGACATAGTCTTCCCAACGTGTCCTGGGTCTTCCCTATGGCCTCCTACCGGTTGGACGTGCCCTAAACACCTCCCTAGGGAGGCGTTCGGGTGGCATCCTGACCAGATGCCCGAACCACCTCATCTGGCTCCTCTCGATGTGAAGGAGCAGCGGCTTTACTTTGAGTTCCTCCCGGATGGCAGAGCTTCTCACCCTATCTCTAAGGGAGAGACCCGCCACACGGCGGAGGAAACTCATTTCGGCCGCTTGTACCCGTGATCTTATCCTTTCGGTCATGACCCAAAGCTCATGACCATAGGTGAGGATGGGAACGTAGATCGACCGGTAAATTGAGAGCTTTGCCTTCCGGCTCAGCTCCTTCTTCACCACAGCGGATCGGTACAACGTCCGCATTACTGAAGACGCCGCACCGATCCGCCTGTCGATCTCACGATCCACTCTTCCCCCACTCGTGAACAAGACTCCTAGGTACTTGAACTCCTCCACTTGGGGCAGGGTCTCCTCCCCAACCCGGAGATACATACAGCAACATACCGTATTTTTCGGAGTATAAGTCGCACCTGCCGAAAATGCATAATAAAGAAGGAAAAAACATATATAAGTCGCATTTTTGGGGGGAAATGTATTTGATAAAACCCAACACCAAGAATCGACATTTGAAAGGCAATTTAAAATAAATAAAGAATAGTGAACAACAGGCTGAATAAGTGTACGTTATATGACGCATAAATAACCACCTGAGAAGGTGTCTGATATGTTAACGTAACATATTATGGTAAGAGTCATTCAAATAACTATAACATATAGAACATGCTATATGTTTACCAAACAATCTGTCACTCCTAATCGCTAAATCGCATGAAATCTTATACGTCTAGTCTCTTACGTGAATGAGCTAAATAATATTATTTGATATTTTACGGTAATGTGTTAATAATTTCACACATAAGTCGCTCCTGAGTATAAGTCGCACCCCTGGCCAAACTATGAAAAAAACTGCGATTTATAATCCGAAAAATATGGTACATAAACAATTTTGGTGATGTCGAAAAGTTACAATCTAATCAAATTAGCTTCATGGCATGGCCTCTTAACTTCATGTGACTGATTATGATTGACCACACCCGTTGACTTCTTTGAGCCCATTTAAATAGGGCTCATGTGATGCAGTCATTAGACAAACCCGACAATGCGAAAGACAAAGGAACTCAGCACTGATCTGGAAAAAACGAATGATTGATTTGATCAAGTCAGGAAAGTCACTTGGAGCCATTTAAAAGCAGCTTAAGGTCCCAAAAGCAACTGTGCAGACAATTGTTCGTAAGTATAAAGTGCATGGCACAGTTTTGTCACTGCCACGATCAGGAAGAAAACGCAGCCTGCTGCTGAGAGAAAATTGGTCAGGATGATCAAAAGTGAATCGAGAACCACCAAAAAGCAGGTCTGCAATGAATTGGAAGCTGCTGGAACACAGGTGTCAGTGTGAACACTAAAGATAAGACCTTCTGGAGGAAAGTTCTGTGGTCAGATGAAACAAAAATTGAGCTGTTTGGCCACAAAACCCAGTAATATGTTTAGAGGAGAAAAGCTGAGGCCTTTAATACCAGGAACACCACTCCTACCGTCAAGCATGGTGGTGGTAATATTGTGCTTTTGGCCTGTTTTGCTGCCAATGGAACTGGTGCTTTACAGAGAATAAATGGGACAATGAATGGCTTCACGGTGGCAGAGGGGTTTGTGCGTCTGGCTCACAATACGGAGGTCCTGCAGTCCTGGGTTCAATCCCAGGCCCGGGATCTTTCTGTGTGGAGTTTGCATGTTCTCCCCGTGACTGCGTGGGTTCCCTCCGGGTACTCCGGCTTCCTCCCACCTCCAAAGACATGCACCTGGGGATAGGTTGATTGGCAACACTAAATTGGCCCTAGTGTGTGAATGTGAGTGTGAATGTTGTCTGTCTTTCTGTGTTGGCCCTGCGATGAGGTGGTGACTTGTCCAGGGTGTACCCCGCCTTCCGCCCGATTGTAGCTGAGATAGGCGCCAGCGCCCCCCGCGACCCCAAAAGGGAATAAGTGGTAGGAAATGGATGGATGGATGGATGAAAAAGGAGGATTCTTCAGGACAACCTGAAATCATCATGTTCATCAGGTTGGGTCTTGGGCTCAGTTGGATTTTCCAACAGAACAAGCGGTAAAGGAATAGCTAAATTAGGTTAGAATTAATATTTTAGAATGGCCTTCTCAAAGTCCTGACTTAAACCCCATTGAGAACATTTGGACAATGCCGAAGAAACAAGTCAATGTCAGAAAACCAACAAATTTAGCTGAACTGCACTAGAGCTGAAACGAGTAAATCGATTACAAATTATTTAAGAGGAATTTTTCCTGCCCCTAGGCGTCGTTAAGTTTTTTTTAACGGTATATTGCCCCGTTTAGTAAACAATAGTCAAAGTTCAGGTTTCGCACGGACTGTTTAGGTATTGCACAGCGTGTTTACGTCACAGATCACACGCCCCCTGCACTGAACGACACCACTATTTTAAATACCTTTTCAGTTTAGGAAACTCGCCGACATGACTCGAAATGGCAGATGCCGCAGAAAGCAGTGGACAAGAGCCAATTAAGAAGGTGTGGGAACAATTCACACTAAAAGGGAAGGAAAACACAGTAGTATGCAAACATTGCGAAGTGGAGCTCACATACCACAATAGCACAAGTTCAATGCTGTAGCACCTGTCGAGAAAGCATTCGATTTGAGGGACGTCCGGAGGCGAGGTAAGTCATCTATTATCAAATGTAAACGCAAAAGTTGTGTTCGTAAAATAAATGTTATTCATTGTGATAACTCGGATGTATTCTTTCACTCCCGCGATGTCATGAAATGCTGCTGAAAGGTGTTGAAAACTAATAACCCTACCTGACCTGTTGTGTTCCAATAGCCCTTCATTAGTAACCACGCAAAAGTAGTTGTGCAAAGTTATTCGGGTTATTCAAGTCATGCAACCTCATGCTACTTGGATAGTTTGCACTTGCACCCACTACATTCTGTATAGCATAGGCATGATCTACGTTTCCATCAATCAATGTTTATTTATATACAGTAACCTTGAATCACAAAGAGCTGCACAATCCACGACGACATCCTCGGTTCAGAGCCCAGATTGAGAAATGGTATTACGGAATTTCAGGAAAACCGGGAATTTTTGGAGTTCAAAAAACAACTTCGTTTTTTTTTTGCCCTATTTAAGAGGAATGTTTTGATGGTGGAACGGTTGAAATGCGTTGAAAAATGTTTAAGGGGTAGTCGCCAGAAAAAAGGGTGGAAATAGGGCGTTGGAAAACCTTGAAATCTGGAAAATCCTGGATTTTTTTTTTTAACTTGGAAAAAGGGTAGTTTTAATTTCCAGAAAGTGTTGAAGGTGGAATTGTATGAATAGGTTGGAAAATGGCCAATTAATTTTAAATGGTAAAAATGTCCTGGAAAACTTGGAATTGTAAGAAATCTGGGAATTTTTTGAATTTTTCAAGGGAAAGCCCGCGATTCCCGAATAGGCTGAACAGTTTGAAGTTGTAACAATTAGAATCGGATGAAAAATGTGGGAATTGTGGTACTTTAAAGAAATTCACAATTTTTTGAAAAGACCTATTAAAATCACTGGGAATGTCCCCCAAATTTGGGAATTTTGGGTAAAGCGGGAATTTTTTTTGAAAATGGTAGAACACTTGAACGGGCTGAATGAGTTGAAATGGTTGGTGTTGAAATTAATCAAATCGGTCGAGAAATGTTGAACTAGTAACATGTTGAATTGAGAAATGGTGTTATGGAATTCCTGGAATTTTGGGAAAACCGGAAATGTTTCCAGTGCAAAAAACTACTTTGTTTTTTGTCCTAATTAATAGGAATGTTTTGATGGTGGAACGGTTGAAATGCGTTGAAAAATTTTTAAAGGGGTAGTCGCCAGAAAAAAGGGTGGAAATAGGGCGTTGGAAAACCTTGAAATCTGGAAAATCCTGGATAATTTTTTTTTAACTTGGAAAAAGGGTAGTTTTAATTTCCTGAAAGTGTTGAAGGTGGAATTGTATGAATAGGTTGGAAAATGGCCAATTAATTTTAAATGGTAAAAATGTCCTGGAAAACTTGGAATTGTAAGAAATCTGGGAATTTTTTGAATTTTTCAAGGGAAAGCCCGCGATTCCCGAATAGGCTGAACAGTTTGAAGTGGTAACAATTAGAATCGGATGAAAAATGTGGGAATCGTGGTACTTTAAAGAAATTCACAATTTTTTGGAAAGACCTATTAAAATCAATGGGTATTTCCCCCAAAATGATGAATTTTGGGTAAAGCGGGAGTTTTGGGGGAAAAATGGTAGAACACTTGAACGGGCTGAATGAGTTGAAATGGTTGGTGTTGAAATTAATCAAATCGGTCGAGAAATGTTGAACTAGTAACATGTTGAATTGAGAAATGGTGTTATGGAATTCCTGGAATTTTGGGAAAACCGGAAATGTTTCCAGTGCAAAAAACTACTTTGTTTTTTGTCCTAATTAATAGGAATGTTTTGATGGTGGAACGGTTGAAATGCGTTGAAAAATGTTTAAGGGGTAGTCGCCAGAAAAAAGGGTGGAAATAGGGCGTTGGAAAACCTTGAAATCTGGAAAATCCTGGATTTTTTTTTTAACCTGGAAAAAGGGTAGTTTTAATTTCCAGAAAGTGTTGAAGGTGGAATTGTATGAATAGGTTGGAAAATGGCCAATTAATTTTAAATGGTAAAAATGTCCTGGAAAACTTGGAATTGTAAGAAATCTGGGAATTTTTTGAATTTTTCAAGGGAAAGCCCGCGATTCCCGAATAGGCTGAACAGTTGGAAGTTGTAACAGTTCGAAACGGATGAAAAATGTGGGAATCGTGGTACTTTAAAGAAATTCACAATTTTTTGGAAAGACCTATTAAAATCAATGGGTATTTCCCCCAAAATTATGAATTTTGGGTAAAGCGGGAGTATTGGGGGAAAAATGGTAGAACACTTGAACGGGCTGAATTAGTTGAAATGGTTGGTGTTGAAATTAATCAAATCGGTCGAGAAATGTTGAACTAGTAACATGTTGAATTGAGAAATGGTGTTATGGTATTCCTGGAATTTTGGGAAAACCGGAAATGTTTCCAGTGCAAAAAACTACTTTGTTTTTTGTCCTAATTAATAGGAATGTTTT
Organism: Nerophis ophidion; assembly: GCF_033978795.1. Lineage (NCBI taxonomy): Eukaryota > Metazoa > Chordata > Actinopteri > Syngnathiformes > Syngnathidae > Nerophis > Nerophis ophidion. Next base: position 2,844,016 of record NC_084612.1, read on the forward strand.
GATGCTGGAACGGTTGAAGTGCGTTGAAAAATGTTTAAGGGGTAGTCGCCAGAAAAAAGGGTGGAAATAGGGCGTTGGAAAACCTTGAAATCTGGAAAATCCTGGATTTTTTTTTTTAACTTGGAAAAAGGGTAGTTTTAATTTCCAGAAAGTGTTGAAGGTGGAATTGTATGAATAGGTTGGAAAATGGCCAATTAATTTTAAATGGTAAAAATGTCCTGGAAAACTTGGAATTCTAAGAAATCTGGGAATTTTTTGAATTTTTCAAGGGAAAGCCCGCGATTCCCGAATAGGCTGAACAGTTGGAAGTTGTAACAATTAGAATCGGATGAAAAATGTGGGAATTGTGGTACTTTAAAGAAATTCACAATTTTTTGAAAAGACCTATTAAAATCACTGGGAATGTCCCCCAAATTTGGGAATTTTGGGTAAAGCGGGATTTTTTTTTTGAAAATGGTAGAACACTTGAAATGTCTGAATGAGTTTAAATGGTTGGTGTTGAAATGAATCAATTCGGTCGAGAAATGTTGAACTAGTAACATGTTGAATTGAGAAATGGTGTTATGGAATTCCTGGAATTTTGAGAAAACCGGAAATTTTTCCAGTGCAAAAAACAACTTTGTTTTTTGTCCTAATTAATAGGAATGTTTTGACGGTGGAACGGTTAAAATTTGTTGAAAAATGTGAAAGGAAGGAGTAGTCGCCAGAAAATAGGGTGGAAATAAGGCTTTGGAAAACCAGGAATTCTGGAAAATCCTGGAATTCTTTTTTTTAACTTGGAAAAAAGGTAGTTTGAATTTCCAGAATGGTGAAATGTGTTGAAGGTGGAATTGTATGAATAGGTTGAAAAATACGGTGAAAGTTTGAAAAATGGCCAAATAATTTTGAAAGGGAAAAATGTCCTGTAATCCGGTGAAAGCCCGCGATTCCCGAATAGGTTGAACAGTTTGAAGTTGGAACGGTTTGAATCGGATGAAAAATGTGGGCATTGTGGTACTCTGAAGAAATTCCCAATTTTTTTTGGAAAGTCCCATTCAAATCAATGGGAATTTCCCCAAAAATTTGGAATTCCGGGTAAAGCGGGAATTTTTTTGGAAGATGATAGAAAAAAATTGAATGGTCTGAATGAGTTAAAATGGTTGGTGTTGAAATAAATCAAATTGGTTGAGAAATGTTGGAGTAGTAAGATATTGAATTGAAAAATGTTACGGAATTCCTGGAATTTGAGAAAAACGGAAATTTTTCCAGTGCAAAAAAACAACTTAGTTTTTTGTCCTAATGAAGCGGAATGTTTTGACGGTGGAACAGTTAAAATGTGTTGAAAAATGTGGAAGGAAGGAGTAGTCGCCAGAAAAAAGGGTGGGAATACGGCTTTGGAAAACCAGGAATTCTGGAAAATCCTGGAATTTTTTTTTTTTTACTTGGAAAAAGGGTAGTTTGAATTTCCAGAATGGTGAAATGTGTTGAAGGTGGAATTGTATGAATAGGTTGAAAAATGCGGTGAAAGTTTGAAAAATGGCCAGTTCATTTTGAATGGGAAAAATGTCCTGGATCTGTGAAATCTGGGATTTTTTTTTTTTTTTTCAAGGGAATGCCTGCAATTCCCGAATAGTCTGAACAGTTTGAAGTTGGAACAATTTGAATCGGATGAAAAATGTGGGAATTTTGGTACTTTGAAGAAATTCCCGATTTTTTTGTAAAGTCACATTCAAATCAATGGGAATTTCCCCCAAAATTCTGAATTTCGGGTAAAGCTGGAATTTTTGGGGGAAAACGGTGGAAAACTTGAATGTTTTGACTGAGTTGAAATGGTTTGTGTTGAAATTAATCAAATTGGTCGAGAAATGTTGGAGTAGTAACATGTTGAATTGAGAAATGGTGTTACGGAATTCCTGGAATTTGAGAAAAACGGAAATGTTTCCAGTGCAAAAAAACAACTTAGTTTTTTGTCCTAATGAAGCGGAATGTTTTGACGGTGGAACGGTTAAAATGTATTGAAAAATGTGGAAGGAAGGAGTAGTCGCCAGAAAAAAGGGTGGGAATAGTGCTTTGGAAAACCAGGAATTCTGGAAAATCCTGGAATTTTTTTTTTTACTTGGAAAAAGGGTAGTTTGAATTTCCAGAATGGTGAAATGTGTTGAAGGTGGAATTGTATGACTAGGTTGAAAAATGTGGTGAAAGTTTGAAAAATGGCCAATTCATTTTGAATGGGAAAAATGTCCTGGAATTCTGTGAAATCTGGGATTTTTTTTTATTTTTCAAGGGAATGCCTGCAATTCCCAAATAGTCTGAACAGTTTGAAGTTGGAACAATTTGAATTAGATGAAAAATGTGGGAATTTTGGTACTTTGAAGAAATTCCCAATATCTTTGTAAAGTCACATTGAAATCCATGGGAATTTCCCCCAAAATTTCTGAATTTCGGGTAAAGCGGGAATTTTGGGGGGAAAACGGTGGAAAACTTGAATGGTCTGAATGAGTTGAAATGGTTGGTGTTGAAATTAATCAAATTGGTCGAGAAATGTTGGAGTAGTAACATGTTGAATTGAGAAATGGTGTTACGGAATTCCTGGAATTTGAGAAAAACGGAAATGTTTCCAGTGCAAAAAAACAACTTAGTTTTTTGTCCTAATGAAGCGGAATGTTTTGACGGTGGAACGGTTAAAATGTGTTGAAAAATGTGGAAGGAAGGAGTAGTCGCCAGAAAAAAGGGTGGGAATACGGCTTTGGGAAACCAGGAATTCTGGAAAATCCTGGAATTTTTTTTTTTTACTTGGAAAAAGAGTAGTTTGAATTTCCAGAATGGTGAAATGTGTTGAAGGTGGAATTGTATGACTAGGTTGAAAAATGTGGTGAAAGTTTGAAAAATGGCCAATTCATTTTGAATGGGAAAAATGTCCTGGAATTCTGTGAAATCTGGGATTTTTTTTATTTTTCAAGGGAATGCCTGCAATTCCCAAATAGTCTGAACAGTTTGAAGTTGGAACAATTTGAATCGGATGAAAAATGTGGGAATTTTGGTACTTTGAAGAAATTCCCAATATTTTTGTAAAGTCACATTGAAATCCATGGGAATTTCCCCCAAAATTTCTGAATTTCGGGTAAAGCGGGAATTTTGGGGGGAAAACGGTGGAAAACTTGAATGGTCTGAATGAGTTGAAATGGTTGGTGTTGAAATTAATCAAATTGATAGAGAAATGTTGGAGTAGTAACATGTTGAATTGAGAAATGGTGTTACGGAATTCCTGGAATTTGAGAAAAACTGAAATTTTTCCAGTGCAAAAAAACAACTTAGTTTTTTGTCCTAATGAAGCGGAATGTTTTGACGGTGGAACAGTTAAAATGTGTTGAAAAATGTGGAAGGAAGGAGTAGTCGCCAGAAAAAAGGGTGGGAATACGGCTTTGGAAAACCAGGAATTCTGGAAAATCCTGGAATTTTTTTTTTTTACTTGGAAAAAGGGTAGTTTGAATTTCCAGAATGGTGAAATGTGTTGAAGGTGGAATTGTATGAATAGGTTGAAAAATGTGGTGAAAGTTTGAAAAATGGCCAATTCATTTTGAATGGGAAAAATGTCCTGGAATTCTGTGAAATCTGGGATTTTTTTTTATTTTTCAAGGGAATGCCTGCAATTCCCAAATAGTCTGAACAGTTTGAAGTTGGAACAATTTGAATTAGATGAAAAATGTGGGAATTTTGGTACTTTGAAGAAATTCCCAATATTTTTGTAAAGTCACATTGAAATCCATGGGAATTTCCCCCAAAATTCTGAATTTCGGGTAAAGCTGGAATTTTTTGGGGAAAACGGTGGAAAACTTGAATGTTTTGACTGAGTTGAAATGGTTTGTGTTGAAATTAATCAAATTGGTCGAGAAATGTTGGAGTAGTAACATGTTGAATTGAGAAATGGTGTTACGGAATTCCTGGAATTTGAGAAAAACAGAAATTTTTCCAGTGCAAAAAAACAACTTAGTTTTTTGTCCTAATTAAGCGGAATGTTTTGACGGTGGAACATTTAAAATGTATTGAAAAATTTGGAAGGAAGGAGTAGTCGCCAGAAAAAAGGGTGGGAATACGGCTTTGGAAAACCAGGAATTCTGGAAAATCCTTGATTTTATTTTTTTTTACTTGGAAAAAGGGTAGTTTGAATTTCCAGAATGGTGAAATGTGTTGAAGGTGGAATTGTATGAATAGGTTGACAAATACGGTGAAAGTTTGAAAAATGGCCAATCCATTTTGAACGGGGAAAATGTCCTGGAAATCTGGGAATTTTTTCAAATTTTCAAGGGAAAGCCCGCGATTCCCGAATAGGCTGAACAGTTTGAAGTTGGAATGGTTCAAATCAGATGACAAATTTGGAAGGTAGAGAGCGCCAAAATCTGGACAAGAAGAAGAAGGAGTTTAATAAATAGAATAATTTTGGTGTGGAAAAACATATGTGTGAACGCTTCGGAGCATTCACACAGCAATCTAATAATCAAAGATGAGAAATAATCCATTTATAATGCAATGGTAGCCCCTGGATTGTAATTGAATGATGAGGTCACGGAGTTCCGTGTCACCTCAGGCCAATTGGCAAGTGTACTCAAACAAGGACTGCTGGCTGTGGATCTCTATTACCAATCAAGACTCCATTTAAAGGCTTGCAATGATTTATTCATTCAGTGATGTTTTTTCTCCGATATTCCTTTTGTGAGCCATCTAATGTGACCAAGATGTGTCGCCTGCCACAGAGGCAAAAAGAAAGCTCCTGGCATATGCTCTCTATTATTTCCACTTCAATTAGCATGGCATCCCCAGATAGACGTGACTCACCCCTCCCTTCTCCACCCCCTCGCAGCATCTACGCCTTCTCCGCCTTCGACAACCAGCAGCTCCAGTATCTGTGGGACTGGAAGAAGCACAACCTCACCATCAGGACCGGGAAGCTCTCCTTCCGCGCCAACCCCAAGCTGTGCGTCTCCGAGATCCAGAAGATGTGGGAGAAGACGGGCATCCGGGAGCGCTTCGACGAGAGCGATTACCGCAACAACGGCGACCGAGCCAGCTGTACGGTTCAAAATCTGTCAAAATTGTTGCAAAACCCGCCTAGGACTTGTAGCTTCATTGATGTTAGACTGCTATGTAGCTTTAATGCTAACGAGGTGTCTGTCCTGGTCATGTTGATGTTTACATAGAGACTGGTCCAACCCATTCATCCCATTAACAAGGTAACATTAGGGAATCGAACAGGAGGACTCAGACATTACGCTCATATTTCTCCCGTCCAAAGGCAAAACCTAGTAACTCACTTCTGGCTGATTTTGAGAAAACAAAGGAAAACCAATCAATCTTGATGCTGTCTCACAAAGATCTACAAAGTCATCAAACGTATAGATGTTTTCCTGAGCTTTCATTTTCTTGCCGATTGAGCCATGGATTGAATCTGCTCTCATGAACGTGTGCCCTTTCTCCAGATATTTTATCACAATCTCGGGTGGGCCCCATTCTGCGTTTGCACATTGGGCAAGAGCCGTGTACAGCGTCCAGTTTTTATTTGGACCTTCACAGTTATCTGCTCAAAAGAGTATGCAAGGGGAAGAATCAAGAACAAGTTGCCGTGCGCAACCCCAGGGTCCCTGGTTCAATCCCCACCTAGTACCAACCTCGTCACGTCCGTTGTGTCCTTGAGCAAGACACTTCACCCTTGCTCCTGATGGGTGTTGGTTAGCGCCTTGCATGGCAGCTCCCTCCATCAGTGTGTGAATGTGTGTGTGAATGGGTGAATGTGGAAGTAGTGCCAAAAGCGCTTTGAGTACCTTGAAGGTAGAAAAGCGCTATACAAGTACAACCCATTTACCATTTAATGAAGGTGCTTGCAACGTCCTGGGCCAATCTTCCAAATATCCCCTCGTGCCATAATATCACATGATCAGGTTGACCGTCGGCCCCCATTCGTGCAAATGTCTCATTAAAGACAATCTGGCGACTGACAAAGAAGCTCCGATCGGTCCCTTGAGATGCTAGGTTTTTCTGTTGTATCTACGCGGTTATGTGGTAGTTGCTAGGTCCTGCCATGCGCGTAACAGCTTACTTACGGAACAAATGACAATATCACGTACACTAATGTAAAGCATATCACCTAGGAACTCCAAAATTATTATCAGCTCAGTTGTGACCGAAATTGAGTTACTGGGTTTTGCCTTTGGACGGGAGATTTGAACAGGTTAGCATATTCCCTGACACTTACAGCGCCCACGTCTCATCTCGCTGGCCGACATAATGACATCACCAGACACCGGGCAGTGAGAAACAACGTTATAAGAAACGTTTGATTTTACGCATGTTTCCCATTACGTCATTTCTCAATATGTCTTATCTCATTTCTCATTGTCGTTTTTTTTTTTTATCACATTACCTCGTTTCTCATTAGCTGTTTTCTCCTCACGTTGTTTCTCATTACCTCGTTTTTCATGACGTCATTTTTCATTACATTGATTCTCATCACGTCTTCTCATTTTGGAAATAAGAGCTAAAAGGTGCTGTCCACGCACGTGGCCACTGAGCCTTTAGAGCAGGGGTGTCAAACTCAAATACAGAGTGGGCCAAATGTTAAAACTGAACAAAGCCGCGGGCCAAGGTTGAACAAATTAACCTTTTAATAGGGACCCAAACAAGTTTTGCAATGAATATTGAACAAGCAAGGCTTAAATAGGGCAGCACGGTGGTAGAGGGGTTAGTGCATCTGCCTCACAATACGGAGGTCCTGAGTAATCCTGGCTCAATCCCGGGCTCGGGATCTTTCTGTGTGGGGTTTGCATGTTCTCCCGGTGACTGCGTGGGTTCCCTCCGGGTACTCGGGCTTCCTCCCATGGAACAGGCAGAGCTTATATAACGTAATAGTGCAAAATCAACTTTCAAAAAACAAACAAAAAAACATCAGTGGAATATTAAATAAAACATGTTTTAAAAATTAATGCCTCCCTCTGAGGTAAATATCAACATTTACTTTTTCCACAGGCTAATAAATTCGAAAATACAATAAAAATGAGGTGGGCAGGGTTTGGTGGTGTATATTGTAGCGTTCTGGAAGAGTTAGTGCTGCAAGGGGTTCTGGGTATTTGTTCTGTTGTGTTACGGTGCAGGTGTTCTCTCGAAATGTGTTTTGTCATTCTTGTTTGGTGTTGGTTCACAGTGTGGCGCATATTTCTAACAATGTTAAAGTTGTTTATAGGGCCACCCTCAGTTTGACCTGTATGGCTGTTGACCAAGTATGTGTGTGTGCAAGCCGCGTATATTATGTGACTTGGCCAGCACGCTGTTTATATGGAGGAAAAGAGGACCTGACGACATGTTGTAGAGGACGCTAAAGGCAGTGCCTTTAAGGCACGCTCCCAATATTGTTGTCCGGGTGGAAATCGGGAGAATGGTTGCCCAGGGAGATTTTCGGGAAGGGCACTAAACTTTGGGAGTCTCCCGGGAAAACCGGGAGGGTTGGCAAGTATGAGTATTAGCGGTAAATGTGGTGTTACCGGCGGGCCAGCTCTAATGGGCCAAGGGCCAAATTAAATTACATCTGGCCCGCCGTTTAATTTCATTTGGCCCATGAGGCAATATCAATTTAGCATTAGAGCTGGCCCGCCGGTGTTATACCGCGTCGGTGCCACTGTAACACCGCATTCACCGCTAATACTCATACTTGCCAACCCTCCTAATTTTCCCGGTAGACTCCCGAAGTTCAGTGCCCCTCCCGAAAATCTCCCGGGGAAACCATTCTCCCTAATTTCTACCGATTTCCACCTGGACAACTATATTGGGGGCGTGCATTTAAGGCACTGCCTTTAGTGTTCTCTACAACCTGTCGTCACGTCCGCTTTTCCTCCATACTAACAGCGTGTCACATAATATTTGTGGCTTTTACACACACACACACACGCACGCACAAGTGAATGCAACGCATACTTGGTCAACAGCCATACAGGTCACACTGAGGGTGGCCGTATAAACAACTTTAACACTGTTACAAATATGCACCACACTGTGAACCCACACCAAACAAGAATAACAAACACATTTCGGGTGAACATCCGCACCGTAACACAACAGAACAAATACCCAGAAACCCTTGCAGCACTAACTCTTCCGGGAAACTTCCAGCAAACTGACCAATAATTAAAGTTTTATTCATGCATTTTCTCTTGCTACTTAAAGGCTTGAATATTTGGTTCATTCATCATTTTATTTTCAAATGTATTATTAGCCTGTGGAAAAAAATGGATATTTACCTCAGAAGATTGCAAATAGAAAAAAGGGCATACAATTTTAATTTAAATTTTGATATGCGATTGATATATATTTGTTATTATTATTATTATTATTGAAACTGGATTTTGCATGTCACTAAAGTTATATAAGCCTTGCTTGTTCAATATTTAATGCAAAACTTGTTTGGGTCCCTATTAAAAGGTTAATTTGTTCAACCTTGGCCCGCGGCTTTGTTCCGTTTAAAATTTTGGCCCACTCTGTATTTCAGTTGGACACCTCTGCTTTAGAGGTTTTAATTATGTTTCCAAAATGTATGAGATTTCAGATGGCAGTTTGTGAAAGAAAAGGAAAGTAAAAAAATGAAACAGCGTTTTATATTAAGTATGTTTCTTATTATGTAATAACTCATGACCTCATTTCTCATGAAGCGCCTCTTTTCTCATAGTACCGTTGAAATACACAAAAGAAATGACTTTTCCAAATTGGGACCTGTTAAGTAGCTGTCCTTCTCCTGCCAGGCGAGAGCACCATCCTGCAGTTCAAGTCCAACCTGACCAGCAGCACCAGGATCAAGCTGACCTGGCAGCGCTACCGCCCTCGAGACTACAGAGACCTCATCAGTTTCATCCTCTACTACAAAGAGGCGTAGGTTCCCACTGGCCGCCGTCTTCCCACGGCAGTTCATTGACCACACCCGTGTGTTCCTCACCAGGCCTTACCAGAACATCACCGAGTTCGAGGGCCAGGACGGCTGCGGCTCCAACAGCTGGAACATGGTGGACGTGGAGCTGCACCAGGACAGGGACTCGGACCCCGGCGTGCTGCTGTCCGGCCTGAAGCCGTGGACGCAGTATGCCGTGTTCGTCAAGGCCATCACGCTCATGGTGGATGACAAGCAGGTGCCCAGCGCCAAGAGCAAGGTGGTCTACATCCGCACCAGCCCCTCAGGTAAACTTTATGGCTCTGTGGGTCAAAGGTCATTTCAGGGTTCCGCATAACTTTTTTACTTTCGATACGATACCGATATCGAATATTGATCGGATATACAGTATCAGCACGAATCATAAAGTAGGGAAGGGATTCATATGGCCTCATTCCTGGGTGAATCTCGTGTGAGAGGAAGAAGGGGGTTGAATGATTCTGCAATGCAGTCTGCTAAAAATGATGGAAAGCGACACTCTACATAGTAGAGATGCGCGGTTTGTGGTCTCATCCGCGGATTGGGCGGTTGACATGACGAAAAAATAGATTTTAATTCGATTCGGGCGGGTGGCGGTTCAACCATCCGGTAATATTTGATATGCATGGTTCTGTGATTGGTATCCTTTGCCATTCAAAGAGCCATTTAAGACCCGTGTCATAAGGCGTAGAAGACAATAAGAGACGCTATTATTCTCCTGAATGATTGCCGGTAGTCACCCAGATAATAAGTTACAGGGCGTGCTATGAAGCCATTGCCTTTGTCGCCTACTACAACATGTACGATCTGCTTGTCAGTCCAGCATCATGTTGTGTGTGGCTTCCGCAGCAACACGCACACAACTGCAAGGCATGCTGGGTGACACAGAGCACACTAATGGTTGTGACATAAACAATTTTAACACTCTTAGTAATATGCGCCACGCTGTGAAGCCACACCAATTAAGAACGACAAACACATTTCGGGAGAACATCCTCACAGTAACACAACATAAACGCAACACAACAAATACCCATAATCCTTTGTATTCATGACACTTCCTGACTATTTTATACACCCCGTTAGCAGCCGTGCGTCGGTAAGGTGGGCGGGGTTGGGGGCGCGGGGGTGTAAAATATATTCGGGATGTGTCATGAATACAAAGGATTATGGGTATTTGTTGTGTTGCGTTTATGTCGTGTTACTGTGAGGATGTTCTCCCGAAATGTGTTTGTCAATCTTGTTGGGTGTGGCTTCACAGCGTGGCGCATATTAGTAAGTGTTAAAGTTGTTTATATCACAACCATCAGTGTACTCTGTATCACCCAGTATGCCTTTCAATCTTGAACGTGTAATTGCGGAAACTGCACACAACATGTTGCCGGACCAACAGTCGGTTCGTACATGTTGTTGAAGGTGTCTAAGGTAATGGCTTCACAGCACGCCCATATTGTTGTAATCAGAATGAACGCTATTGGATAGTCGCGAGAACGTTAGCGGCTCCATTTGTCATCATCACTCTGTGAAACAGGTTTAAACTGCTCTGTGAGCGGTAAAGGCGAACAACCTCTGATGTATTGTTGGCGGGCGGGTACGGTCCTGGTAAAATGTTGGTTCGGGAGGACGGCGGGTGGGTGACGACATTGGTGATGCGGATGCGGATGATATAATTGCCTATCCGCGCATCTCTACTACATAGCAACTGACGCTGGGGTCAAAGTTGGAATTGCCACAAAACACAATTTAACATATTCAACACTCTACTGCTATCTAGTGACTAAAGTGGATAGTGCACCCTCCCAATTTGTCACATTTCATGTGTCAGGTAAACCGCGATGAATGGGGTCATATAAACCCCCTTCCTACTGTACATACATACTTTGCTCACATAGAGAGCAATCGTTGCTATGGAAAAGAAAAAAAACATTAACAACCTGGAATGGACTTATGCTGTCTTTAAGCTGAGGTGGAGGGGGAATTGTTTTGGCGACACCTAGTAGCCACAATAATTAATTAATTTCAAGCTCATGTAAGTTGAATGATGCGGACACGTTTGTTACTGGATACTTTTTAATTCGCTTCGGCCTTGGGGACTTTGTATGTGTCAGTAATGTAATTATTTGGCACTTGTTTGTATCGTCAAATGTTGTCTTTTGGAGCAGTGGTTCTCAAATTAGGGTACCCATACTTCTGGGGTACTTGAAGGTATGCCAAAGGGTACGTGAGATTTTTTTTTAAATATTCTAAAAATAGCAACAATTCAAAAATCCTTTTATAAATATATTTATTGAATAATACTTCCACAAAATATGAATGTAAGTTCATAAACTGCGAAAAGAAATGCAACAATGCAATATTCAGTGTTGACAGTTAGATTTTTTTGTGGACATGTTTCATAAATATTGATGTTAAAGATTTCTTTTTTTGTGAAAAAATGTTTAAAATGAAGTTGATTAATCCAGATGGATCTCTATTGCAATCCCCAAAGAGGGCACTTTAAATTGATTAAAAAATTGTTCACATCACTGAAAAAAGGTTGAGAACCACTGTTTTAGAGTACTGTAATATTTTTCAATTCAGGACACTTATTACTAAGAATGTGCTGATCAATCGGCCACTGTGCAGTACCGGACGATTTTCGTAATGTACTATTGCAGATTGATGGCTTTTGATGCCGATCCTGAATGCTGATCCTGTCTGGCTGACAAGCCGCTAGCAGCTACTTATGCGTATCCATACACAGTGTGCAGCCGCTCCCCTAAACAATTTATAATCACCTCCATTACATCAATAATTATTTTATTTTTTTACAATTTATTTGTATCATAAGTGTCATTATGAAGTATTAGGACTAGGTTAAAGATGTTCTACACCAGAGGCAAACAAAACCAGATGCAGGCATGCTAATACCCAAGCTAACCGCTAACTAAACTCAGGGAACAAGTCCCTGTACACGGTAGGACTCTTGATGGCAGAAACCAAAGATTTAAATTAATTTTAAGTAGTTTTTGCTCTTGTTTAGTTATAGTGTACTGTTTTACTCAGACAACTGTATGTAATACAGGAGATTAAGGAAGTAGATTAAAAAATGTGTTGATATTGTTTATAGCATTCACAATACATAAAATGAAACATGTACTGTTAATACATGTGATTAGTATTGGTATCGGCCGATATCACTCATTGGCAGCATTAAACTCTTGATTGGAATATCCCTGCGCATTACGTATGTCTAGTTTGTGTGCTTTTGTGTGCTTAGTTGTTGTGTAGCTGCCAGTAGCAAAAAGCCTACCAAGTTTACTTGCCTTTTGTAAATGACTTAACAAAAATATTAGAAAAATGTGTTTGTTTGTATGTTAGTTCGTTATTCGTTTACTTTATTAATCCCTAAGGGGAAATTCAGATTTTCAGCACAATCCCATTCCATTCATGAGTAAAACAAAGGTTCAGTCTCAGACAGGGCTCCCGGGAAGCAGGTCCAGACTGAAGCCAAGGAAAAAAAACTAACTCAATAGCCATAAGCACACATAAACATTTTATATAGAATCCACGAAACTTGCAACAGAGGGGAGGACCAACCTTGTGTGTTTATTGGAGACATTTAGAGGCTGTCGTCCTTTGCACAAATAAATGTGCTGCAAAACTGCTTGTATCAGAGCTTTTATATCGAACAGTTTAGGCGCAAGCCAATACTTGTTTTTGAATCTCCTACACAGAACTGAATAGTGAAGTTGGGGTTCCACATTCCTGCATTATTTTTTGAAAGGGACTCTCTCCTCTGACCTGACTCTCGCCAAATCTTTGTAGTTCGCTGAGCTCCACACAAGGATCTGGGATCGAGGGCAATGCAAACTCTTTCAAGATAGCAAAAAAATAATCAACCAATTGGGATCGCTGGGCGGGATTTCATAGATTTGACATAGCGCCGAAGCGACTGTTAGGCAACACGCAGCGAGGAGTCGTGCGCTGACATTGATTCTGCTATTGCAACTGTTTTGTCGAATCTTATCGAATATTCATTCTGATGAACAGAGAACTTTACGCTCTGTCGTTATCCAATACGTCGGCTGTTCTGTTGTGGATTTCCCAGCGTTGCGCTCATCAGCGTCACGGGTTGATTTCAACGTGATTGGTTGAAGTAGCACGACGTTCAAGATAACGGACAAGTGGCTTATCCAATCACATACAATTTTTTATTTATTTTCTTACAAGGCCCCGCCTTCTGAAATACATCTCCCATTGAGAAGTCCTGGATCCATGTGTGGAGCTCAGCCAACTACAAGTATCTGGCGAGAGTCTGGTTACCTCTCCTCCATGTAAAAGTCATTTCCGTGTAGATCCAAATTAGCAGCCAGTTCTAGAATTATACTAAGACAAAAATATTTTAGTTTCAGTGTAAAAAAAATGACTCGATCGCAATTAATAAAATAAAGTTTTCATATTTCCCTATTGTTTAATGACTCAGCCTCATTAACAACTACTATCTTCAAATTAGCATCACAACTCTGTGGTTTTCTAACATGCGTCGACCCTTGAGACACTTTTTTCAAGCCGGTCTATGTCACAGACATCTTTCTTCGGGTCACTTTTCTGTGCGTGAGTGCCTGTTTTTGTGAGAGATGGGACGAAAAGCTCGACTTGCTTGGAGACTTGTGGTTTGGTGCCACCTACTGGTTTGCATGTGTAAATGTCTGTATCCTGAATATAAGACCAGTTTTAAATATGGGTGAATGCATCCATTTAAATCCATTCACTCGTAATTTATTATAATTTATTATATATATATATAATATGTGTCTATGTATATTACAATACTTAACTGTAAGACAAGTCTTAAATTTGGGTGAATACATGCATTTAAACCCAAAAATTCCATTTACTCGTAATTAATTGTGATTTTTTTCAAATTTATAAAATTGTATATATATATATATGTATATATATATATGATATGTATGTATATATTGCAATGCTTAACTGTATGTATAAAACTTAACTCAGGCAGAAATATTATTGTTTATTAGCAGTAATGGCGGTATAGCTCGGTTGGTAAAGCGGCCGTGCCAGCAACTTGAGGGTTGCAGGTTCAATCCCCGCCTCCGCCATTCTAGTCACTGCCGTTGTGTCCTTGGGCAAGACACTTTACCCAACTGCTCCCAGTGCCACCCACATTGGTTTAAATGTAAAAATTAGATATTGGGTTTCACTATGTAAAGTGCTTTGAGTCATTAGAGAAAAAGCACTATATAAGTATAATTCAGCCATAATAAGCCAAAAAATAAAAATCTTTCCACACGACTATGTGGAGTGTTAGATTGTGGTGCCAAGGAGGAAGCCATTAAATGTTGCCGAATGGAACAGGCCTACGATTAAATGATCCAAATTCGGACTGTTAGGCCTCGGTGGAGGTCATCGTTCTTCTGGACTCCTTCAGTTCTGAGTAGCAGGTGTTAATCAATCGGCAAACACCTGCCAGACTGGGAACCAATGTAGACTTGTGTCCGTCTCCCAGCACCCTCCATGCCTCAGGACGTGCGAGCCTACTCTAACTCCTCCACCCAGCTGGTGGTGCGCTGGATGCCCCCTCTCTCCCCCAACGGCAACCAAACCTACTACCTGGTCCGCTGGCAGCAGCAGGCCGAAGACCGAGAACTGTACCAACACAACTACTGCTCCAAAGGTACTGTACCCGCGTCACATGCTAAACACTGCTCAATATTCAATCTTGAACCAATTAACCTTGCCCTGCGCAGAGCTGAAGATCCCCGTAAGGATAGCAGCTGTCGGCGTGGGAGACCAGGAGGAAGACACCAAACCAACAAAGTTGGACACAGACGGTGCCGATAAAGGGCCCTGCTGCCCTTGCCCAATGTCAGTGGAAGACCTGGAAGCTGAGGCCGCGGATGCCTCCTACCGGAAAGTCTTTGAGAACTTCTTGCACAATTCCATCTTCACGCCAAGGTAAGCTTCTTGTTTCATTGGATGTTTGAACGGGCACCTGGTTACACTTTCCGACCCTTTTCCACTGCACGGTATCCACTTAGTCCGATTCTACTTGCTATTGCTGCATTTGCACTTTTGTCAGAACTATCATTAACACATGCAGGTACTGTCACCTCCAAAAGCTGGTACTGTCGGTTACAAAAGCAGGTACTATCGATTACAAAAGCCGGTACTATCGATTACAAAAGTAGGTACTATCAATGACAAAATAATGGAGTATCACTTACAAATGCAGGTACAATTGGTTACAAAAGCAGGTACTATCAGTTCCAAAAGCAGGTACTATCGGTTACAAAAGCAAGTACCATAGGTTACAAAAGCAAGTACTATCAGTTACAAAAGTAGGTACGATCAGTTTCAGAAGCAGGCCCCATCAGTTTCAAAAACAGGCACCATTAGCACCAAAAGCAGGTACTACCAGTTACAAAAGCGGGTACCATCAGTTTCAAAAGCAAGTACTGTCAGTTATAACAGTAAGTACTATCAGTTTCAAAAGCAGGTACTACCAGTTACAAAAGCGGGTACCATCAGTTTCAAAAGCAAGTACTGTCAGTTACAACAGTAAGTACTATCAGTTTCAAAAGCAGGCACCATCAGTCTCAAAAACAGGCAACATTAGCACCAAAAGCAGGTACTACAAGTTACAAAAGCGGGTACCATCAGTTTCAAAAGCAAGTACTGTCAGTTACAACAGTAAGTACTATCAGTTTCAAAAGCAGGCACCATCAGTCTCAAAAACAGGCAACATTAGCACCAAAAGCAGGTACTACCAGTTACAAAAGCGGGTACCATCAGTTTCAAAAGCAAGTACTGTCAGTTACAACAGTAGGTACTATCAGTTACAAAAGCAGGTACTATCGGTTACAAAAGCGGGTACCATCAGTTTCAAAAGCAAGTACTGTCAGTTATAACAGTAAGTACTATCAGTTTCAAAAGCAGGTACTACCAGTTACAAAAGCGGGTACCATCAGTTTCAAAAGCAAGTACTGTCAGTTACAACAGTAAGTACTATCAGTTTCAAAAGCAGGCACCATCAGTCTCAAAAACAGGCACCATTAGCACCAAAAGCAGGTACTACAAGTTACAAAAGCGGGTACCATCAGTTTCAAAAGCAAGTACTGTCAGTTACAACAGTAGGTACTATCAGTTACAAAAGCAGGTACTATCGGTTACAAAAGCAAGTACCATAGGTTAAAAAAGCAAGTACTATCAGTTACAAAAGTAGGTACCATCAGTTTCAAAAGCAGGCACCATCAGTCTCAAAAACAGGCACCATTAGCACCAAAAGCAGGTACTACAAGTTACAAAAGCGGGTACCATCAGTTTCAAAAGCAAGTACTGTCAGTTACAACAGTAGGTACTATCAGTTACAAAAGCAGGTACTATCGGTTACAAAAGCAAGTACCATAGGTTAAAAAAGCAAGTACTATCAGTTACAAAAGTAGGTACCATCAGTTTCAAAAACAGGCACCATCAGTCTCAAAAACAGGCACCATTAGCACCAAAAGCAGGTACTACAAGTTACAAAAGCGGGTACCATCAGTTTCAAAAGCAAGTACTGTCAGTTACAACAGTAAGTACTATCAGTTTCAAAAGCAGGCACCATCAGTCTCAAAAACAGGCACCATTAGCACCAAAAGCAGGTACTACAAGTTACAAAAGCGGGTACCATCAGTTTCAAAAGCAAGTACTGTCAGTTACAACAGTAAGTACTATCAGTTTCAAAAGCAGGCACCATCAGTCTCAAAAACAGGCACCATTAGCACCAAAAGCAGGTACTACAAGTTACAAAAGCGGGTACCATCAGTTTCAAAAGCAAGTACTGTCAGTTACAACAGTAGGTACTATCAGTTACAAAAGCAGGTACTATCGGTTACAAAAGCAAGTACCATAGGTTAAAAAAGCAAGTACTATCAGTTACAAAAGTAGGTACCATCAGTTTCAAAAGCAGGCACCATCAGTCTCAAAAACAGGCACCATTAGCACCAAAAGCAGGTACTACAAGTTACAAAAGCGGGTACCATCAGTTTCAAAAGCAAGTACTGTCAGTTACAACAGTAGGTACTATCAGTTACAAAAGCAGGTACTATCGGTTACAAAAGCAAGTACCATAGGTTAAAAAAGCAAGTACTATCAGTTACAAAAGTAGGTACCATCAGTTTCAAAAACAGGCACCATCAGTCTCAAAAACAGGCACCATTAGCACCAAAAGCAGGTACTACCAGTTACAAAAGCGGGTTCCATCAGTTTCAAAAGCAAGTACTGTCAGTTTTCAACAGTAGGTACGATCAGTTTCAAAAGCAGGCACCATCAGTTTAAAAAAAGGCACCATTAGCACCAAAAGCAGATACTACCAGTTACAAAAGCAGGTACCATCAGTTTCAAAAGCAGGCACCATCAATTTAAAAAACAGGCACCATTAGCACCAAAAGCAGGTACTACCAGTTACAAAAGCGGGTACCATCAGTTTCAAAAGCAAGTACTGTCAGTTATAACAGTAGGTACTATCAATTTCAAAAGCAGGCACCATCAGTTTAAAAAAAGGCACCATTAGCACCAAAAGCAGATACTACCAGTTACAAAAGCAGGTACCATCAGTTTCAAAAGCAGGCACCATCAATTTGAAAAACAGGCACCATTAGCACCAAAAGCAGGTACTACCAGTTACAAAAGCAGGTACTACCAGTTTCAAAAGCAGGTACTATCAGTTTCAAAATCAAGTACTATGAGTTACAAAAGCAGGTACTATGAGTTGCAAAAGCAGGTACTATGAGTTATAAGAGCAGGTACCATGAGTTACAAAAGCAGGTACTATCAGCTCCAAAAGCAAGTACACTCATTTACAAAAGCAGGTACTATCAGCTCCAAAAGCAGGTACTCTCAGTTACAAAAGCAGGTACTGTCAGGTACAAAAGCATTTACTATCAGGTACAAATGCAGGTACTACAACAAAAGCATTTACAAACAGTTACAAAAAGAGGTAACTGCTACACAGTCTCCAGTTTGCTGCAGTCCTCCATGTTCTTGCTGCTCTTGAATAAAATTGGTCTCTTCACTGTGGACAATTGGAGCTCAACTGTTTAAAATTGAATCCAGGTTCTAAAACACTTTAGAACCTTTTCCTCTGCACGGTACCTACTCAGTTCAGCTCTTATCCTGGTGGAGCATTTCTACTGCCAAAAGAAGGTATTACCAGGGACTATGACATGTACTAGTTTTGTAGTTCCTAGTTACCCGTGGTCCCAAGTGCTTCAAAACTCCATAGTCTCCAACTTGCTGCAGCTCTGCCCTCATTGTCCCTTGAGATCAGGGGTCTCAAACTCACTTTACCTGGGGGCCACTGGATGTAGAGTCTGGGTGAGGCTGGGCCGCGAGAAAAGATTTATTTAAAAAAATGTTGCATACTCCTCAGCATGTCTAGATGTATAATGACGTTTCAAATTGTATCTCTTGTGCACCGCAACTTTCTCTGTGCAAATAAGACACGTCGGAGTGCTCCTGTGCTCAACAAAGAAATATTGCATCTCCCACTTTTCCTGGAATTGTCTTTGCTCATCACTAACCTTTCCCTTCACTGCAGGCTTTGAAAAAGACACGTTTGGGGTTGTGGAATATATTTATATTTAGCCCACGCACGGAGAATAATGTTATTTCCGCAATGTGTGCCGTTCCGCTTTTCCTCCCTACAGCAACACGGCGGTGGGCGGATAATAGCCGGGAAAGTACCGGAGTAGCGACGGCAAAAAAGTGAAGGCTTCCGGAGTCATATAGAAAATATGTAGTGTTTATCGTGAGAGGCAATGCAAGTTAAACAATAAATAAAAACAAATAACGGTTTGAATTGGTCCAGGTTATCGGGGACTGTTATTACTGACGGACAGGTGTCGCGGTGTGACTGCAGCCAGGCACGATATTACGGAGATGAAAGAAGGCCGTTTTAGTAACGCTTTTAATGTGTGCCTCAAAGGAGAGAGTTGGGTCGAAGATAATACCCAGATTCTTTACCGTGTCGCCTTGTTTAATTGTTTGGTTGTCAAATGTTAGAGTTGTATTATTAAATAGAGTTCGGTGTCTAGCAGGACCGATAATCAGCATTTCCGTTTTTTTGGCGTTGAGTTGCAAAAAGTTAGCGGACATCCATTGTTTACATTATTACATTTTCATAATAAGCCTTTAAGGATTTCCCATCTTTTCTCATGTTTTTTGGCATCATTATCGTTGTCAATCATGTATCTTTCTAAAGTTAAAAAATACTGAATAAATGTTTTAAAGAAAGTAATACTAAGTGAATATCTATTTTTGGCCTTAAAAATAAACCTTTTACCAAGTACTATAATTAAATGCTTGTCAATAAACTCTCCTAAAATAACAGAAACTACATCACGCTTCATAAACAAACCAATCCTACACTGGAACAATTTAATCGATTAATTTGTTCGAAAAAAGCTTTGATTTACCGTATTTTCTGGACCGTAGGGCGCACTGGCGATTAATGGTCTATTTTTGATCTTTTGATGAACGGGTCTATTCAGGTCTATTTTAACACAAAAGGCGAACCGGATTATAAGGCGCATTAAAGGAGTCATATTATGATATTTTTCTAAATGTAAAACACTACAGCAACACGGCGGTGGGCGGATAATAGCCGGAGTAGCGACGGCAAAAAAGTGAAGGCTTCCGGAGTCATATAGAAATATATGTAGTGTTTATCGTGAGAGGCAATGCAAGTTAAACAATAAATAAAAACAAATAACGGTTTGAATTGGTCCAGGTTATCGGGGACTGTTATCACTGACGGACAGGTGTCGCGGTGTGACTGCAGCCAGGCACGTTAAAAAACCCTTGTCTCCATGGAAACGTCTCTGTCGCTTTAACTCATTTGCAGCTTTTCCACTAACGCAGGGGTACTGTAGGCCAGTGGTTCTCAAATGGGGGTACGCGTACCCCTGGGGGTACTTGAGGGTATGCCAAGAGATACGTGAGATTTTTTTTAAATATTCTAAAAATAATTCAAAAATCTTTTATAAATATATTTATTGAATAATACTTCAACAAAATATGAATGTAAGTTCATAAACTGTGAAAAGAAATGCAACAATACAATATTCAGTGTTGACAGCTAGATTTTTTGTGGACATATTCCATAAATATTGATGTTAAAGATTTATTCTTTTGTGAAGAAATGTTGGATCTCTATTACAATCCTCAAAGAGGGCACTTTAAGTTGATGATTACTTCTATGTGTAGAAATATTTATTTATAATCGAATCACTTGTTTATTTTTCAACAAGTTTTTAGTTACTTTCATATCTTTTTTTCCAAATAGTTCAAGAAAGACCACTACAAATGAGCAATATTTTGCTCTGTTATACAATTTAATAAATCAGAAACTGATGACATAGTGCTGTATTTTACTTCTTTATCTCTTTTGTTCAACCAAAAAATGCTTTTCTCTGATTAGGGGGTACTTGAATTAAAAAAATATTCACAAGGGGTACATCTAAATCACAAATGTCTCGAAAGACTGTACGAACCACTACGACTACGACATCCTCGGAAAAACCCACATAAGGGCAAGGAAAACTCACACCCAGTGGGACGCCAGTGACAATGATGATTATGAGAACCTTGGAGAGGACCTCATATGTGGGCACCCCACCCCCACCCCCCCTCTAGGGGACCGAAAGCAATGGAAGTCGAGCGGGTCTAACATGATACTGTGAAAGTTCAATCCATAGTGGATCCAACACAGCCGCGAGAGTTCAGTTCAAAGCAGATCCAAGACAGCAGCGAGAGTCCCGTCCACAGGAAACCATCCCAAGCGGAGTCGGATCAGCATCAAAGAGATGTCCCCAACCGATACACAGGCGAGCGGTCCATCCTGGGTCCCTGGACAGCGAGTACTAGTAAGGGACGGCGTGGCGCAGTGGAAGAGTGGCCGTGCGCAACCCGAGGATCCTTGGTTCAATCCCCACCTAGTACCAACCACGTCACGTCCGTTGTGTCTTGAGCAAGACACTTCACCCTTGCTCCTGATAAGTGCTGGTTAGCGCCTTGCATGGCAGCTCCCTCCATCAGTGCGTGAATGGGTAAATGTGGAAGTAGTGTCAAAGCGCTTTGAGTACCTTGAAGGTAGAAAAGCGCTATGCAAGTACAACCCATTTATTTATTTATTTATTTATCACTGAAAAAAGGTTGAGAACCACTGCTTTAGGCAACCCAGAATGTTGAAAGAGCCATTTTGGACCCAAATAACACAACGTTGCCAAGCACCATTCATATAAAACTCGCGGGCCGCACAAACATTAAACTTTCATATTATCATCATCATATCATATCATCGGACGGCGTGGCGCAGTGGAAAAGTGGCCGTGCGCTACTCGAGGGTCCCTGGTTCAAATCCCACCTAGTACCAACCTCGTCACGTCCGTTGTGTCCTGAGCAAGACACTTCACCCTTGCTCCTGATGGGTGCTGGTTGGCGCCTTGCATGGCAGCTCCCTCCATCAGTGTGTGAATGTGTGTGTGAATGGGTAAATGTGGAAGTAGTGTCAAAGCGCTTTGAGTACCTTGAAGGTAGAAAAGCGCTATACAAGTACAACCCATTTATCATTTATCATTTATTAAATAACATCTCGGCCGCGTGTCTGAGACCCCTGCTTTAGATAGTCAATAGCAATGCAAATCATTTTATCCAACGTCACACCACAAGCTATTTGTGACTGAATGGACAGCGCCTCTCCCGGTTGGAGCCAAGCAGTGCACTCCATTTTGCCTCAATCGACAATCGCCGTCAATATTTTCTCGAGCGCCACCTCACCACTAGCATATTGTGGCAACAAGTGTTACCTCAGTCCCCTTTAGAGCTTCTGGCAGTGCAAACGTACGGCTTAGTGGAGAAAAAGCTCTCTAAGGCAAACATATTTTATGTTTGTTGGTCAAAGTTCACTTGCCACAAAATGACTGGATCTGCTCAGTAATTCTATTTACAATATGCTCACTAGTTGTTACCCCCCAAGGCTGGAAGGCAGTCCAGAAAGCAATGAAAACAAGCAGATGACTCACACACACACACACACACACACTGGACGTCTTGAGTGAGCTTTCCAGCATCTCTGACATCAACATGGATCCAAGAAAGACGTCCTTTCTTGTTTTCCACTCAGCCTGTGCCTGACAATAACCAGCAACAGACCTGTGATGCGCTTTTTTTCCTCCCCGTAGATTTGTAATGACTTTTTTTCCAAAACATCTTTTGAAGTGTTTTCCACGCGTCCCTTTTTTTTTTTTTACCCAGGCCACCGGATCGTCGCCGCCGAGATCTGTTCAGCATCGCCAACGCCACCCACTCCCGCCAGCACCGGCCGCACGGCAACAGCAGCACCATTCCTCCCCTGCAGGCCGCGGTCAACAGCAGCGGCGTGGAGTCGGACCGGACGGAGCGCGAGTTCCAGTTCCTGGAGCGTTCGGTGACCGAGCGCGAGCTGCAGATTTTCGGCCTGCAGCCGTTCACCGTTTACCGCATCGACGTCCACGCCTGCAACAGCCAGGTGCAGCGCTGCAGCGCCGCCGAGTTTGTCTTTTCCAGAACCAAGCCTGCAGGTTTGTGGAACCAGCTCACATGTGTTTGTCCTCAGCCCGATGACGCTGCTGATAGTTTCTCGACTCTTTTCACCATCTGCCCAGAAAAGGCAGATGACATTCCGGGCCCGGTGACCTGGGAGGGCCACGAGGACTTTGTGTTCCTGCGCTGGCCGGAACCGTCTCACCCCAACGGCCTCACCCTCATGTACGAGATCAAGTTCAAACTGGGTTCTGAGGTGAGGACGTTTCTCCTTTAAGTGAAACCGAAAAGCCAAAGTACACTGAAACAAATTATTTTTATTTATATTTTTATTTTATTTTTATTAAATCAACATAAAAATACACAAGATACACTTTCCATTAGTGCATCAACCCCCCAAAGAAAACCCCTCCCTCCCCCATTCACACTCATCCACACCCACTCACACAAAAAATCAATCAATCAATCAATGTTTACTTATATAGCCCTAAATCACTAGTGTCTCAAAGGGCTGCACAAACCACCACGACATCCTCGGTAGGAAAACTCACACCCAGTGGGACGTCGGTGACAATGATGACTATGAGAACCTTGGAGAGGAGGAAAGCAATGGATGTCGAGCGGGTCTAACATGATACTGTGAAAGTTCAATCCATAATGGATCCAACACAGTCGCGAGAGTCCAGTCCAAATCGGATCCAACACAGCAGCGAGAGTCCCGTTCACAGCGGAGCCAGCAGGAAACCATCCCAAGCGGAAGCGGATCAGCAGCGCAGAGATGTCCCTAGCCGATACACAGGCTAGCAGTACATGGCCACCGGATCTGACCGGACCACCTCCACAAGGGAGAGTGGGACATAGAAGAAAAAGAAAAGAAACGGCAGATCAACTGGTCTAAAAAGGGAGTCTATTTAAAGGCTAGAGTATACAAATGAGTTTTAAGGTGAGACTTAAATGCTTCTACTGAGGTAGCATCTCGAACTGTTACCGGGAGGGCATTCCAGAGTACTGGAGCCCGAACGGAAAACGCTCTATAGCCCGCAGACTTTTTTTGGGCTTTGGGAATCACTAATAAGCTGGAGTCCTTTGAACGCAGATTTCTTGTCGGGACATATGGTACAATACAATCGGCAAGATAGGATGGAGCTAGACCGTGTAGTATTTTATACGTAAGTAGTAAAACCTTAAAGTCACATCTTAAGTGCACAGGAAGCCAGTGCAGGTGAGCCAGTATAGGTATATATGTATGTATATATGTATATAAAGGTATATACAGTATAGGTATATATGTATGTATATATGTATATAAAGGTATATACAGTATAGGTATATATGTATGTATATATGTATATAAAGGTATATACAGTATAGGTATATATGTATGTATATATGTATATAAAGGTATATACAGTACAGGCGTAATGTGATCAAACTTTCTTGTTCTTGTCAAAAGTCTAGCAGCCGCATTTTGTACCAACTGTAATCTTTTAATGCTAGACATGGGGAGACCCGAAAATAATACGTTACAGTAATCGAGATGAGACGTAACAAACGCATGGATAATGATCTCAGCGTCTTTAGTGGACAAAATGGAGCGAATTTTAGCGATATTAAACGGTTGTTTCTTTCTGCTACCAAAATTCTGGTTCCCACAACATATATAACGCAGTCTGCAAGGGACACAGTCCCTGAAACACACATGATTGTGTCTGTCGCCGGTCCACTAACACTATCATTAATTACTATTTTTAATATAATTGTTTTATATGATTTTACTTTCTTTTTTATCCAAGAAAATGTCTTTTTTTCCTTTTTTTTTAATCAAATTTTATTTTATTAAAAACAAAAACAAAAAAAAATACCCTTATCTTCATCAGACCAGGTTGTTAATGAAATTAGACTTGTCTAAAAGGTTTTTAAAACCAGGTCCAGTCCAGACAATGTCCAAGTCGGGCTCAGCAACACACACCCTCATCCATGTACAACAACAAAAATTAGGGAAACAACAGATTGCATATAAGTTATAAACAAAATTACATTTTCATAAAAAGCATTTGTGTATAGTCCATATTATGTCCAAGTCAGACTCAACACACACCTTCATTTTGTACACTCAAAAATAGGGAACACAACAACAGATAGCATATGTGTTGCTGTTGTTGCATATCTATAAACATTATTACATTTTCATAATAAGCCTTAAGGATTTCCCATCTTTTTTCATGTTTTTTGGCATCATTATCGTTGTCAATCATGTATCTTTCTAAAGTTAAAAAATACTGAATAAATGTTTTAAAGAAAGTAATACTAAGTGAATATCTATTTTTGGCCTTAAAAATAAACCTTTTACCAAGTACTATAATTAAATGCTTGTCAATAAACTCTCCTAAAATAACAGAAACTACATCACGCTTTATAAACAAACCAATCCTACACTGGAACAATTTAATCGATTAATTTGTTCGAAAAAAGCTTTGATTTACCGTATTTTCTGGACCGTAGGGCGCACTGGCGATTAATGGTCTATTTTTGATCTTTTGATGAACGGGTCTATTCAGGTCTATTTTAATACAAAAGGCGAACCGGATTAAAAGGCGCATTAAAGGAGTCATATTATGATATTTTTCTAAATGTAAAACACTTCCTTGTGGTCTACATAACGTGTAATGGTGGTTCTTTGGTCAAAATGTTGCACGGATTATAGGGGTGTGGGAAAAAATCGATTCGAATACGTTGTGCGATTCAGAATTGATTCTCCTTTTTTTTTTTTTTGGGGGGCGGTATAGCTCGTATGGTAGAGTGGCTGTCCCAGCAACTTGAGGGTTGCAGGTTCGATTCCCACTTCCGCCATCCTAGTCACTGCCGTTGTGTTCTTGAGCAAGACACTTTACCCACCTGCTCCCAGTGCCACCCACACTGGTTTAAATGTAACATAGATATTGGGTTTCACTATGTAAAGCGCTTTGAGATATAAATATAATTCACTTCACACTTCACTTCACTAATGATTTTTTTAAATTGTATTTATTTTTTTATTTTTATCAATCCAACTAAACAATACACAGCAATACCATAACAATGCAATCCAATTCCAAAACCAAACCTGACCCAGCAACACTCAGAACTGCAATAAACAGAGCAATTGAGAGGAGACACAAACACCACACAGAACAAACCAAAAGTAGTGAAACAAAAATGAATATTATCAACAACAATATCAATATTAGTTACAATTTCAGTATAGCAGTGATTAAAAATCCCTTTTTTACATTATCATTAGACATTTATAAAAAATAAAAAAAAGAACAATAGTGTTACAGTGGCTTACACTTGCATCACATCTCATAAGCTGGACAACACACTGTGTCCAATGTTTTCACAAAGATAAAATAAGTCATATTTTTGGTTTGTTTAATAGTTAAAACAAATTTACATTATTGCAATCTTGGCCCTGCGATGAGGTGACGACTTGTCCAGGGTGTACCCTGCCTTCCGCCCGATTGTAGCTGAGATAGGCGCCAACGCCCCCCGTGACCCCAAATGGGAATAAGCGGTAGGAAATGGATGGATGGATTATTGCAATCAGTTGATAATACATTGTTTTTTACAATTAAAAAAGCTTCTTTTTTTAAAATCTACTACTCTGCTAGCATGTCAGCAGACTGGGGTAGATCCTGCTGAAATCCTATGTATTGAATGAATACAGAATCCTTTTGAATCGGAAAAATATCGTTTTTGAATCGAGAATCGTGTTGAATCGATAAAATCGATATATTATCGAAACGCGACCCCAAGAATCAATATTGAATCGAATCGTGGGACAGCCAAAGATTTGCAGCCCTAATAGATTATGTTTTACAGATCATCTTCAAGTCGCTTCAGGATGCGCCGTTTCATGGTCGGTTTTATTTAAGTGGCTCACCTCCGACAGCGTCTTCTCCCCGTCATCTTTGTTATTGTTATAGCATGCAAAGAAGAGAGTGGAAGAAGTGTCAAAAGATGGAGCTTACTGTTTTAATGACATTCAGACTTTACTTCAATCAATAACGGGGCAGCATCTTCTCATCCATGGCTCACTAGTGCAACAACGCTAGAAATGTGTCCCGTGAAAAACCGTCCGACCGGAACTCTCTAATGACTAAAGTTCCTTGGGTGAATAATGTAAACCCACTACACTGGTAGTTTTTAGCGCTTCCATAGCGAGATATAAGTTAGAACTAGTTTATATTAGAAATGGCAACAGCAGAGGGTGAATGTCCCATAACAAGAAGATAGAGAAAAAGAATAAGCTTATGGACTACGGCATCCGCACCGACTACAGTGGCGGACTTGCGCAAATTTTTGGGACTTATGTAGATCTCAAGTACACTTCAGCACGTACCAGAAAGTTGGACAAGTTGGTTTTGCATAACATTGCGAAAAAAAATGCCAGATCATGTCTGCTAATGGGGCTTCACGGTGGAAGAGGGGTTAGTGCGTCTGCCTCACAATACGAAGTTCCTGCAGTCCTGGGTTCAAATCCAGGCTCGAGATCTTTCTGTGTGGAGTTTGCATGTTCTCCCCGTGAATGCGTGGGTTCCCTCCGGGTACTCCGGCTTCCTCCCACTTCCAAAGACATGCACCTGGGGATAGGTTGATTGGCAACACTAAATTGGCCCCAGTGTGTGAATGTGAGTGTGAATGTTGTCTGTCTATCTGTGTTGGCCCTGCGATGAGGTGGCGACTTGTCCAGGGTGTACCCCGCCTTCCGCCCGATTGTGGCTGAGATAGGCGCCAGCGCCCCCCACGACCCCAAAAGGAAATAAGCGGTAGAAAATGGATGGAAGGATGGATGTCTGCTAATGGGTGTCATTTTGCGGTCCTTATACACACACACCATAGTAATAAATAAATGGGTTGTACTTGTATAGCGCTTTTCTACCTTCAAGGTACTCAAAGCGCTTTGACACTACTTCCACATTTACCCATTCACACACACATTCACACACTGATGGAGGGAGCTGCCATGCAAGGCGCCAACCAGCACCCAACAGGAGCAAGGGTGAAGTGTCTTGCTCAGGACACAACGGACGTGACGAGGTTTGTACTAGGTGGGAATTGAACCAGGGACGCTCGGGTTGCGCACGGTCACTCTCCCCACTGCGCCACGCCGTCCCTTACTTGTATGTCTGACTACTGTAGCCGTAATGGGCCCACAATCCATCAACTGATGCGCATTTAAAGTCATACTAAAACATTTTGACAGATTTTTGAGTGCCATGTGCAATGTTCTATATTTTCAATGGAACATTTAAAGTTTTGATGTTTCTTACCGGCGTCATATTGCAGTCCACACATATCTATTTTGTGTGACTACCATTTCGCCATGTACCAAATAAAATTGCTCCATGATCGGTAAGCACAACTAATTCGATCAAGTCCACTTTATTTGTATAGCACATTTAAACAACAGAAATGTTTCTAAAGTGCTGCACAACAATATTAAAAACAATATTAAAATATTATCATTAGCTCCACCAATGACTGAATAAAAACAAAAAATAAATAAATAAATATAAAGCCAATATAAAAATAAATATTATTAAAAACGATTTTAAAGGGTAAAACCAATTAAAGCAATAAATAGAAATCAAAATTTTAAAAACACAGAGGACCACACAGCTCACATAGTGTTAAAAGCCAAAGAATAAAAGTGGGTCTTAAGACGAGACTTAAAACACGGTACTGTGGAAGCAGTTTGAACATGGGGGGGCAGAGTGTTCCAGAGCTTAGGGCCGACCACAGAGAAAGCCCTGTCTCCCCTGGTTTTAAGTCTGGTCTTGGAGCTGGCTCTGGGACCTCAGAGTGTGCGCAGAAGTGTAAATTTGGATGAGGTCCAAGATGTACTTAGGTGCCAGTCCATGTAGAGCTTTGAAAGCAAACAGCAAGTTTTTCAAATCAATTCTAAAATGAACAGGGGGCCAGTGCAAACTCTCAAGAATTGGGGTTTGCACTGGCTCCCTGTTAAAAGTCGGCAACCAGAATTGTTTCCTACATTTGGCGCACCGAGTTATAAGTCGCACTGTCGATTTTTGAGAAAATTAAAGGATTTATATAGTTCGAAAAATACGGTATGTTTCGTTGCTTTGATTAATCGTACAATGCAGTGGTTCTCAAACTCTTATCACCAAGTCCCCCCTCAGAAAACACTTGGTTCTCTAAGTACCACTATAATGACCAACATTAAAATACAGTTGCGTAGTAGGCCTAAATATTCATTAAAACTAGGCAGAGGTTTTATTTAACAACTGTATCTTTTATTTTTGTCCACTGTAAAACTACACACAGTTTGAATAGTAACACTGTGTTTCAATTTAGGAAAATAAAACACTTTACTTAAAGGCCTACTGAAAGCCACTACTACCCACCACGCAGTCTGATAGTTTATATATCAATGATGAAATATTAACATTGCAACACATGCCAATACGGCCTTTTTAGTTTACTAAATTGCAATTTTAAATTTCCCGCGAAGTGTCGTGTTGAAAACGTCGCGATATGATGACGCGTATGATGATGTGCGTTTGACGTCTCGGGTTGTAGCGGACCTTATTTTCCAGCCTGATCCAAGCTATAAGTAAAAGCTTTAATCGCATAATTACACAGTATTCTGGACATCTGTGTTGCTGAATCTTTTGGAATTTGTTCAGTTGATAATAGAGAAATCAAAGTAGAAAGATGGAAGTGGGAAGCTTTTAGCCTTTAGCCACACAAACACAGCCGGTGTTTACTTGTTTAAGATTCCAGAAGGTGAAGCTTTACTATGGATCGGAGCGGTCAATCGAACATGGATCCCGACTACATGTCAATCGGCAGTTTTCGGTGAGAAAATTGTGGTAATAAGTCGGCTCTTACCGGAGACATCAGCGGAGCTTCCGTCCTGCTGCAGCTGCGTGACATCCCTCAGAGACTCTGGCCGTCAACACACCCGTGGCCACACCCCTCCGACTTTCAGGTACTATTTAATCTCACTAAAACACTAGCAACACAATAGGCAGATAAGGGATTTTCTAGAATTATCCTAGTAAATGTGTCTAATAACATTTGAATCGCTCCCACTGCAATCCCCCCTTTTTTTTTTCAAAACCTTTTTTCTAGTCCTTCACTCTGAATTTCCTCCTCCACAAATCTTTCATCCTCGCTCAAATTAATGGGTAAATTGTCGCTTTCTCGGTCCGAATAGCTCTAGCTGCTGCTGGCTATTATTGCAAACAATGTGAGGAGCCCTACAACCCGTGACATCACGCGCACATCGTCTGCTACTTCCGGTACAGGCAAGGCTTTTTTATTAGCGACCAAAAGTTGCGAACTTTATCGTCAATGTTCTCTACTAAATCCTTTCAGCAAAAATATGACAATATCGCGAAATGATCAAGTATGACACATAGAATGGACCTGCTATCCCCGTTTAAATGAGAAAATATCATTTCAGTAGGCCTTTAAATAATGAATCAAATCTTTGGCGTACCACCGAATGGAGCCCCTTACCAGAGTTTGAAAATCCCTGGTATAATGAGTGTCCATTCATCTATTTTCTACTGCTTGTCCCCTTTTGGGGTTGCTGAAACCTATCTCATCTGCTTCCGGGCGCCACCTCATCACAGGGCCAACACAGATAGATAGACAACATTCACACTCACATTCACACACAAGGGCCCATGTAGTGTTGCTAATCAACGTATCCCCAGCTGAGTGTATTTATCCATCCATCCATCCATCCATTTTCTACCGCTTGTCCCAAAATCCGGACCACATGTGGTGCTTGAAACTTTAAATATGTGAACATGGTCTCTGATATAGAGCACACCTGAGAGCGGTCGGGATCGGTGTGGCAGTGAACATTGGATTTTTCAATCAATCAATCAATCAATGTTTATTTATATAGCCCCAAATCACAAATGTCTCAAAGGACTGCACAAATCATTACGACTACAACATCCTCGGAAGAACCCACAAAAGGGCAAGGAAAACTCACACCCAGTGGGCAGGGAGAATTCACATTCAGTGGGACGCCAGCGACAATGCTGACTATGAGAAACCTTGGAGAGGACCTCAGATGTGGGCAACCCCCCCCCTTTTATTTGTTTAGGAATGAACACATGTAAAAAGTGCAATGTCAGCGTTTATGATGTGCATTCAGGCTTCCTCCCAGACTGCCAGCATACCTGTGGCGGTGGGGAAGTGGCTATTGGCGTGGTCAATATGACATCATTATTTAATTTGCATGATTTGTGATGGTGCATATATCATTTTTTTTTTAGAAAGTCTAAAAAAAGTATAGATACATTTAAAAACAAATCTGTGTAATTATTAATTCAAATTAACATGTTTTATTTTCATATTTTGTATTCATATTTTTTAGCTTGTATACATGAAGGATGAGCCACACCTTTTAGAAGCTGAGTGATAAGCATATCCAGCGAGTTGCAGTATTGCTAAGTGCTAAACAAGAAATATAATATACAAGCATAATAAAACAATTACTTAGTGTATAATGTCTGCTCTCACTTGGATGTGTCACGTCTATGGGATCATGTTTTGTTTTTGTCATTTTTGGTCAGTTCCTGTTCCTGCACTTCCTTGTTTGCTTTGTTACCATGCCAACTCATTAGTTTTCACCTTGTCCTCATGTCACGCCCCTGTCCTCATGTCTCACACCTGTTTGCAATTTTCATGGCTATTATTTAAACCGGAAGTTGCCAGGAAGTCAGGCTGGCGACTTTATACCCCTACTCCCTTCATGCCATGCCATGCTTGCTAATCACTCTGCCCATAGTTTCCCTCCTGCTCATGCTACGTAAGTTTTTTTTGGTTTTGTTTTGTCACAGTTGTTGAGTTTTGTTTTGTTTGTCTATAGCAGGGGTGCCCACACTTTTTGTGCAGGCGAGCTACTTTTCAATTGACCAACTCGAGGGGATCTACCTCATTTATATATATCATTTATGTTTATTTATTTATGAAAGAGACATTTTTGTAAACAAGTTAAATGTGTTTAATGATAATACAAGCATGTGTAACACATATAGATGTCTTTCTTTCACAAAGACAAGAATATAAGTTGGTGTATTACCTGATTCTGATGACTTGCATTGATTGGAATCAGACAGTAATGATGATAACGCCCACATTTTCAAATGGAGGAGAAAAAAAGTTGTCCTTTCTGTACAATACCACATGAAAGTGGTTGGTTTTTGGCATCTAATTCATCCAGCTTCCATACACTTTACAAGAAAAACATTGGCGGAAAATTCCGTAGCTTGCTTGATTGACATTCACGGCACCCGAGGGTCTTGTGAGATGACGCTGGCTGCTGCCAGTTCATTATTATGAAAAAATGACAGAGAGGAAGGCCAGAAACACTTTTTATTTCAACAGACTTCCGTCAAAACTCTAAAGGCCGACTGCACATTTCCTATCTTCACAATAAAAGCCCTGCTTCATGCTGCCTGCGCTAACAAAATAAGAGTCTCGGAAAGCTGGCGTGCGCAAGTGATGTGCACGCCAGCTTTCTGAGGGATCGCTTGTGCACGCCAGTTTTCCGAGACTCTGTATTTAGTTAGCGCAGGCAGCATGAAGCAGGGCTTTTATTGTGAAGATAGGAAATGTGCAGTCGGCCTTTAGAGTTTTGACGGAAGGTACGGCGCGAGAGTCTGTTGAAATAAAAAGTTTTTCTCGCCTTCCTCTCGGTCATATTTTCATAATAATGATCTTGCAGCAGCCAGCGTCATCTCACAAGACCCTCCGGTACCGTGAATGTCATTTAAGTGACGTCTTGGTGAAGATTGATGATCACTAATTTTTAGGTCTATTTTTTTTAAAAGCCTGGCTGGAGATCGACTGACACACCCCCCGCGGTCGACTGGCAGCTCGCGATCTACGTAATGGGCACCCCTGTTCTATAGTCATGCCATAGTGCTAATTTTGTTTTCTAGTCAAGTTTGTTCTCCGCCCTCGTGCACGCCTTTTATTTGCTTCCTTTGTTTGTAGTTTGTTAGTAAAGAAATAAATATGCACTTACATTCACGTCTTGCTCGTGCCAACTTTCCTTTGCATCGGTAAAACAATCCACTTCATAGTCCAAGTCCTGACAGGATGATGGGATCTTTCTATCTTTTTATTTAGACAAAAAATGTATCATGATACTCACGCAGGTTAAAAAAAAAAAGGTTGGTGCAAACAAGCGTCTGTATTTGTCTTTCTCTCCATCTCCGGGTCTTAAGTTTGATGTCAAAGTTGACCAACCTCTCGGTTTATGGCCACAACTTTCTACTATACACGTGAGAAGAATGAATTATAATCTAAAATTTACTTTTACCAGCTCAGAGGCGATGCAGCAGCTCACCCGCTCAATATGTCAATAGCTGCATAATTTAGTTAGCTCTCTGTGATCACGGTGCCACTAAAAGTAGTCCCTTCACATTAACGCTTATAATAACAATACTGCTGATAGTTGATTAATATTCAGATCACAAAATGTAAATAGAGTATTGTTGGTGCTTTTTAGATGTTTTATTGGAGGGCTTTATGGGCACAATATTGCAGTTAGCCACCTCATACTTTAAAATGCAGATTAATAACTTTACTGGCCAGATTATATCTTGTTCAAATATCTAAAAAGCAGCGTGGTATCATGTTGTAATTGTTTTTGTTCCTCTGAGTTTTTTTGTTGTTTTTTTGCTGATGTGTGCAAAAAAATAAACAAGCCTAATAATTGATGCAATGTATGTGTCTTTGTGTGCGTGCCAGACTGAGAAGCACGAGTGCGTTTCGGGTCAAATGTACCAAGGCCAACGGGGCGTCCGTCTGTCCAACCTGAGTCCAGGAAACTACTCGGTGAGGGTGCGAGCTACATCGCTGGCCGGTAACGGATCCTGGACACACCCGGTGAATGTCTTCGTGGCTGAACGTAAGACATGCATCAGAACACGTTGTTTTTGCTATTTGATCTCCTTTTTTAATCTACTATGCAACTCAAGACCATGTTTGCACACAACAGGATATGAAAAAGTCCTCTATGCTTTCATATTGGCCCCCATCGCCGCCATCCTGCTTATCTGCCTGGGGGTCGGAGCTCTCTTCGCCTTGAACAGGAAAAGGTGTGTTTCTATGACAAAGCAGCAAATGTGTGGTTGCATGTTAAACACAC
Source organism: Nerophis ophidion (assembly GCF_033978795.1). Classification (NCBI taxonomy): domain Eukaryota; kingdom Metazoa; phylum Chordata; class Actinopteri; order Syngnathiformes; family Syngnathidae; genus Nerophis; species Nerophis ophidion. Next base: position 2,877,687 of record NC_084612.1, read on the forward strand.
ACTACTACTCCATTTGTGAACTGAATATTTTGAATTACACAGGCTTTGTGGTCAGTATCTGTTGACACTGTTTTTGTTGTCGCTAGGAACAGCGATCGGCTTGGAAACGGTGTGCTGTATGCGTCCGTCAACCCTGAATACTTCAGTGCGGCTGAAAGTAAGTACAACAGATGTTAGTCAGCTCGCCATTTGATGTGGCAAGGTAGCATCTTGGGCACACGTGTCAAAGTAAAGATCTGGCAAGCCGCAATATTTTATGTGGCCCGCAAAAAGCCTGCAAATAATATGCATCAATAAGAAAAAAGTACCGTATTTTTCCGACTATAAGTCGCAGTTTTTTTTCATAGTTTGGGGGTGCGACTTATACTCAGGAGCGACTTATGTGTGAAATTATTAACACATTACCGTAAAATATCAAAAAATATTATTTAGCTTATTCACGTAAGAGACTAGATGTATAAGATTTCATGCGATTTAGCGAATAGGAGTGACAGATTGTTTGGTAAACATATAGCATGTTTTATATGTTATAGTTATTTGAATGACTCTTACCATAATATGTTATGTTAACATACCAGGCACATTCTCAGTTGGTTATTTATGCGTCATATAACGTACACTTATTCAGCCTGTTGTTCACTATTCTTTATTTTAAATTGCCTTTTAAATGTCTATTCTTGGTGTTGGGTTTTATCAAATAAATTTCCCCAAAAAATGCGACTTATACTCCAGTGCGACTTATATATGTTTTTCCCCTTCTTTATTATGCATTTTCGGCAGGTCATATTAGGATTTTTTTTCTACATTTAGTACACTTCCTTTTATGTCTACATCAGGGGTAGGGAACCTATGGCTCTAGAGCCAGATGTGGCTCTTTTGATGACTGCATCTGGCTCTCAGATAAATCCGAGCTGACACTGCTTAACACGATAAGTAATGAATAATTCCGCTTGTAATCACAGTGTTAAAAGTAACGTTCAAAATATAAAACATTCTCGTGCATTTTAATCCATCCATCCGTTTTCTACCGCACCTGTTCAAGAAGTTGCGTTAATGGTAAAAAGTTATTTATTTATTATTGATTAGTGTGGGGCTTGCCCTCCTGGGGGTTCTTCAGACCACCAAGCACCGACATGAGAGCCTGTTTCAGGGTTACAATATTGTTTTATTTTTCAATAAGGCGCTCAGTTGCTTTCGAGCAATTGTCTTTTTCTCTTTCGTTCTCGCTCGCACTCTGGCTCCAGCCCCAAACCCGTCTCTCCTCATGGCTGCTGCCTATAACAGAGTGACAGGTGATTAGATAACAAGGCCCAAGTGGGCCGACTACGCACCTGTCGCTGATTTTGAGGCCGGTCCTGACACACCCCGCTTCTCTGCAGGCCCGCAGGCCACACCCTCTCCACAGTTAGCTTCAGAATAACAATGTTATTACAGAGAATAGCAGACTTATTATACCCTAGAAATGTTGGTTTTACTTAAAAATATACGTGATTAGTTGTGTTTAGTGTAAAAAAAACATTATTATTAATGGCTCTTACGGAAATGCATTTTAAAATATTTGGCTTCTTGGCTCTCTCAGCCAAAAAGGTTCCCGACCCCTGGTCTACATACATGTAATGGTGGTTCCATCCATCCATCCATTTCCTACCGCTTATTCAATCAATCAATCAATCAATGTTTATTTATATAGCCCTAAATCACAAGTGTCTCAAAGGGCTGCACAAACCACAACGACATCCTCGGTAAGGCCCACATAAGGGCAAGGAAAAACTCACCCCAGTGGGACGTCGGGGACAGTGACTATGAGAAACCTTGGAGAGGACCACATATGTGAGCAACACTACCCCCCCCCCCCCCCCCCCCCTTCCCCCCCTACAATCCATAGTGGATCTAACATAACTGTGAGAGTCCAGTCCAAAGTGGATCCAATATAATAGCGAGAGTCCCGTCCAAAGTGGAGCCAGCAGGAAACCATCCCAAGCGGAGGCGGATCAGCAACGCAGAGATGTCCCCAACCGATACACAGGCGAGTGGTCCATCCTGGGTCCCGACTCTGGACAGCCAGTACTTCATCCATGGCCACCGGACCGGACCCCCTCCACAAGGGAGAGGGGGACATAGGAGAAAAAGAAAAGAAACGGCAGATCAACTGGTCTAAAAGGGGGTCTATTTAAAGGCTAGAGCAGGGGTAGGGAACCTATGGCTCTAGAGCCAGATGTGGCTCTTTTGATACTGCACCTGGCTCTCAGATAAATCTTAGCTGACATTGCTTAACACGATAAGTAATGAATAATTCCGCTTGTAATCACAGTGTCAAAAATATCATTCAAAATATAAAACATTCTCATGCATTTTCATCCATCCATCCGGTTTCTACCGCACCTGTTCAAGAAGTATCATTAATGGTAAGAAGTATTTTATTTATTTTTAGTTAGCCTCAGAATAACAATGTTATTAAAAAGAATAAGAGACTTATTATACTCTAAAATTGTTGGTCTTACTTAAAAATGCACGCATTTAGTTGTATTCAGTGTTAAAAAAATTATATTTCTCTCACGGAAATACTTTTAAAAATATTTGGCTTGTATGGCTCTCTCAGCCAAAAAGGTTCCCAACCCCTGGGCTAGAGTATACAAATGAGTTTTAAAATGAGACTTAAATGCTTCTACTGAGGTAGCATCTCGAACTGTTACCGGGAGGGCATTCCAGAGTACTGGAGCCCGAATGGAAAACGCTCTATAGCCCGCAGACTTTTTTTGGGCTTTGGGAATCACTAATAAGCCGGAGTCTTTTGAATGCAGATTTCTTGCCGGGACATATGGTACAATACAATCGGCAAGATAGGATGGAGCTAGACCGTGTAGTATTTTATACGTAAGTAGTAAAACCTTAAAGTCACATCTTAAGTGCACAGGAAGCCAGTGCAGGTGAGCCAGTATAGGTATATATGTATGTATATATGTATATAAAGGTATATACAGTACAGGCGTAATGTGATCAAACTTTCGTGTTCTTGTCAAAAGTCTAGCAGCCGCATTTTGTACCAACTGTAATCTTTTAATGCTAGACATGGGGAGACCCGAAAATAATACGTTACAGTAATCGAGGCGAGACGTAACAAACGCATGGATAATGATCTCGGCGTCTTTAGTGGACAGAATGGAGCGAATTTTAGCGATATTACGGAGATGAAAGATGGCCGTTTTAGTAACGCTTTTAATGTGTGACTCAAAGGAGAGATTTGGGTCCACAGATTTTTTTAGTATAGGTCTTTATTGTAATTGCACAAGTACAGCAAAACTTTGTTTTCATCACAAACCCGTCCGAGATTAGACAAACAGGGTTACAGAACAAGAACACTGATGGGTCGCCACAAGGCGCCCTGCAAAAGATGGGAAAATGGTGAAACGCTGGGGAAGGATGAGTAAAAAGAAAAATCTAGACTGGGTTCCTAAGGGGGCCCAGTCTGGAATGGGAAAAAAAACCTCCATAGCAAAGCACATGTGTAACCAGGGATCTTTTCCTCTGCGTTTTGTTTGTTTAATGTGTGACTCAAACGAGAGAGTTGGGTCGAAGATGATATTTCCTTTGGGGTCGCGGGGGGCGCTGGTGCCTATCTCAGCTACAATCGAGCGGAAGGCGGTGTACACCCTGGACAAGTCACATGTCATCACAGGGCCAACACAGATAGACAGACAACATTCACACTCACAATTACACACCTTGGTGATAAATTTGTTTTGTTGTAAGCCATCTTTCTGCTCCCTATGAAAACAAGTTGTTATGAGGAGTTGTTAGATGCAAATTAACCCCTCCTCACCACGCCCCGCTACAAACTAACAATTGTTGTATTATCCTCTCCTTTGACTTTTATTAGTGTACTTGTTAATAATTGCTTACTTTCTGCTGCAACGCACTTCCAGCTGCACTTATTAAAGTTTACTAAGGTCACGGTTTGGTTCATTTTCGGTACAGTAAGAAAACAACAAAATATACATTTTTTGATTATTTATTTAACAAATTTGCTAAATCTTCCACCAAAAATAGTTTTCTTAGTGGAATATTTGATGTGAAGTAATCGGAAACTTGGATAGGTCAATAATTCATAATAACATTGATTTTCAATCAATCAATCAATATTTATTTATATAGCCCTAAATCACAAATGTCTCAAAGGACTGCACAAATCATTACGACTACGACATCCTCGGAAGAACCCACAAAAGGGCAAGGAAAACTCACACCCAGTGGGCAGGGAGAATTCACATCCAGTGGGACGCCAGTGACAATGCTGACTATGAGAAACCTTGGAGAGGACCTCAAATGTGGGCAACCCCCCCGCAAAGACGACATATCCCGTGAAAAGAGGAGGTGTGGTCAGTCTATCATAGCCCAATGCTAGCATGCCATGTGTTGTTGTTTTTTGATTGATTAAAACTTTTATTGGTAGATTGCACAGTACAATACATAATCCGTACAATTGACCACTAAATGGTAACACCCGAATATGTTTTTAAACTTGTTTAAACACGTTAATCAATTCATGGTGCCTCGGTGTGCTTTGTTTACAAAACGTGCGGTGCGCTACTTACTATGTCCGTGTCGTTCGGTACACCTCCGAACCGAACCGAAACCCCCGTACCGAAACGGTTCAATGCAAATACACGTACCGTTACACCCCTACTAAGCACTTATTTCTTCTGTTGTTTAAAGCTAGCTTAGCAATTAAAATACCTGCTTTGGCTTGTTCTTATTTGGTTCAGCCTCATCCTCCAGTGATAGTGATACTTCATACTGGACATACACAGTTCGCTGCTAGCCGTTTGTCAGGGAAGGGACCAAAAAAAAAAGTTAGGTATAGGGGATCAGCTTTTGTGATCCCATACTTTCCCCGTAAATACTGATTGGTGGCCGATAGATCGTTGCATCCCTAGTCGTCACTTAACTGTTATATTGTCATTATTATTTGTCTTGCGTGAGCCAGAACAATTGTAAAGGCATAACTGAGAGGTTGTGCAACCGAAGGATCAAAGCGAAAATTGTTCACATTCATGCACAAAAAAAATAACTGCAGCTTATTTATTCGAATAAAGAAATATGATCACTTGTACAAAAGTACTGTTTACTCTGTTCACTTTCAACCAGTCTTTGTTTATTATTTATTCCAACATGTGCTATTCAGAACAGTCCGGCGTCATACTCGTCTCTCTTACTGTTGTCTGCAACAACGCCTTTCGGCAGCAGACTAGTTGGGCCTGAATTATTGACTAACTAAATTATTAAGGATCCCAACATTTTCCATGGCGGCGTTGGCTTTTACGCAGTGTTTCTTAACCGTTGTTGGACCGCGAGCGACACCTGGACGGCCGTCAAAAAATACTCGGTGTTAATTCACTTTTCCACCAATTGTGGCACTAATGACAATATCAAACGAACTGAAGAAGTCTGAAGCTAAAGTGATAAAGAAGTTTCTTAAACGCAAAAATTATGACTAAATTGGTGAAAAGATCTGCGATGAGGTGGCGACTTGTCCAGGGTGTACCCCGCCTTCCGCCCGATTGTAGCTGAGATAGGCACCAGCGCCCCCCGTGACCCCAAAGGGAATAAGCGGTAGGAAATGGATGGATGGTGAAAATATTTTCATTTGCACTTTTATTTAAATCAGTTATTTAAGGAACGTATATTATTATTTATTAATATAGTTAGATTTTTTTTTTAGCACTGCATAATTGTATGTACATGTATTTTTAATCAGTTTTCATAAGTGCCTTCTTTATTTGATTAGTGTTTATTTTTTTAATCAGCCTGACCTAAGCCTTTGTAATTAACAAATACTATCATATGCCTTTTTTTTTTTTTTTTTTTTTTTAGCTGCAGCCGTTACATATATTGTAATATTGTACATGGTAATTGGGATTTGTTATATATTGTATATATATTATACAAAAATATAATAATATAATATATCAGTATATATTATATACTGTGTATAATACATAAATATTACATGTATGTTATATTTTATATTGCTACATTTTTAGTCTACTTAATAGAATAGAATAGAATAGAAAGTACTTTATTGATCCCTGGGGGAAATTCAGCACCACAGTTCGCTCCATCCATCCATCCATTTTCTACCGCTTATTCCCTTTTTGGGGTCGCGGGGGGCGCTGGCGCCTATCTCAGCTACAATCAGGCGGAAGGCGGCGTACACCCTGGACAAGTCGCCACCTCATCACAGGGCCAACACAGATAGACAGACAACATTCACACTCACATTCACACACTAGGGCCAATTTAGTGTTGCCAATCAACCTATCCCCAGGTGCATGTCTTTGGAAGTGGGAGGAAGCCGGAGTACCCGGAGGGAACCCACGCACTCACGGGGAGAACATGCGAACTCCACACAGAAAGATCCCGAGCCTGGATTTGAACCCAGGACTGCAGGACCTTCGTATTGTGAGGCAGACGCACTAACCCCTCTGTCACCGTGAAGCCACAGTTCGCTCACAATAAACAATAATAATAATAAATAATATATGACATAATACCTGAATTATCCTTTCCATCCTTACCATTTCCATCCTTTGAAACTGAGCTACTATGTGGAACAATTTCCCTTCTGGATCAATAAAGTTTGTCTAAGTCCGAGTCTATATCATTTGAGAAGGTTTATCCTGTTAAACTGTATGTAAGTAGGTTAGATATACTTATTGAATACGATTAAAATCAAGAGTAAAATGACCAATTCAGTGTGAATATTCAGGTGGGCCGTGGGTCCCCCTGTAGTGAAAACATTGGGCCCGCGGGGCCAAAAAGGTTTGGAACCCTTGCTTTTAACGTGCATTTCTCATCCTCAGTGTATGTGCCGGACGAGTGGGAGGTGGCGCGGGAGAAGATCGTCCTCAACCGCGAGCTCGGCCAAGGTTCCTTCGGCATGGTCTACGAGGGCCTGGCCAAAGGTGTGGTCAAAGATGAACCGGAGACCCATGTGGCCATTAAGACAGTCAACGAGTCAGCGAGCATGAGGGAGCGCATCGAGTTCCTCAACGAGGCCTCCGTCATGAAGGAGTTCAACTGTCACCATGTGGTACGCTCACACACACACACACACACACACACAAACACACACACGCGTTCTTGTCGTTGTCACCTTCTTGAGACCTCTGAAAAATGCCTACCTCTTTCGGACCACTCTTTCTAGATATATAAAGATTTGTATTTACAACATTAATAATATATACATACTATGCAACTATATAAAAAAGGTAAGTTTTTAGTCATTAAAAAAAAAAATTATGTTTTGTCTGTAATTGTCGCACAACCTCAAGGGGTCCTGAACCAAAAGGCAAAAAAAACAAAACAAAAAAAAAAGCCACATGTAAACAAGAGGGAAACACTAGGCACACAGAAAGATGACACAAGAGCACAAAGCTCCTGCCAACAGTGGCGCCCTCTTGGGAAAAATAAATAAATAAATACCATCCATCCATCCATCATCCTCCGCTTATCCGAGGTCGGGTCGCGGGGGCAGCAGCCTAAGCAGGGAAGCCCAGACTTCCCTCTCCCCAGCCACTTCGTCTAGCTCTTCCCGGGGGATCCCGAGGCGTTCCCAGGCCAGCCGGGAGACATAGTCTTCCCAACGTGTCCTGGGTCTTCCCCGTGGCCTCCTACCAGCTGGACGTGCCCTAAACACATCCCTAGGGAGGCGTTCGGGTGGCATCCTGACCAGATGCCCGAACCACCTCATCTGGCTCCTCTCGATGTGGAGGAGCAGCGGCTTTACGTTGAGTTCCTCCCGGATGGCAGAGCTTCTCACCCTATCTCTAAGGGAGAGACCCAAACTCATTTGGGCCGCTTGTACCCGTGATCTTATCATTTCGGTCATGACCCAAAGCTCATGACCATAGGTGAGGATGGGAACGTAGATCGACCGGTAAATTGAGAGCTTTGCCTTCCGGCTCAGCTCCTTCTTCACCACAGCGGATAAAATAAAAACTGCATAACAAATCATTTATTATTTTATTATTTTTGGCGTGCGGTGTGGCGTCCTTGTGACGCTTAGCTGGCATCGTGGTGTGTTTGCGCGCTCTCGTGGATGCAAGCGGAATGGAACACAGCGTGAAGGTAGGAATGAAGATTTATTCTTACTATAAAACAGACTAAGAACCAAAAATACTTGCACAAAGGCACTAACAACAAAAAAACAACAGAACTAGCATGTGAGCTAGATATAACTGAGGACGCTAGCATGTGTGCTAGGAAAATAAACACACAAATAGCGTGGAAGCTAATCGAATACAGAAAGGTAGTTACCACAATGCGGGATAGCGACGTCACCTGTTGCATTGAAAGCAAATTTTACACTGCGAGGCCGAATGGCAAACAAATGCAGGCTTAAATAGGGAGGTAATCAAAAAGCAGGTGCGCGTGAGAAACACAAGGCAAGTGACACAAATACGTAACTAGGCAACGGAACAAAACAGGAAGTGCCACCAGGAACTAAGGAAGTCAAATAACAAACAGGATGTGATATACAAAACAGAACAAAACCAGAATATGCCATGATCTGAGTAGCGGATCATGACAGTCCTACTCAGTTCAGCGGTCCTTGAACACACCGTAAAAACATCTCCTTCTCGTTTTCCTCCGAGTACACGATGATTACTCCGTCCGAAGAGAGCAGAGCTTGTAATGTCCAGTGTGCACAATTGAATAGTCTGGTTCAGGGGTGTCCAAAGGGTGGGCCGGGGGGGCATTTAAGGCCCGCAGCGGCAGTTTTGTTGGCCCGCAGCAAATAGAATCAAACAAAACAAGCAACAATGGAAGAAAACATGAGTGAAACGACAATGTAGTGAGAAAATACTTACATGTTGATTCTAATAACTGGAGGTGTTCTGATTATACTCACATCGAATATTGATGCGATACAAGCAAAATAACAGATATCGGATTAGCGCAAGATAGACATATGCAATCAGTGTCCTTAACTGAACAATATTGCAGTCTAAAACACAACATGTGTAAATATGAACAAATATCAAATAGTACTAAACACAGATACAGAATCTCAAAGGCAGCAGCAGATTAAATTTGTATCCAGTAACAAATGTGTCTGTATCATGTATAATTTGTGCTGATATTGTGTTGAATCATCATCGGAATCGGCCAATACTCAAGACTCCAATGTCTGATTAGTATATTAATATTAATTTCACTTGTAAAATTGAATTTGCTGGCTCCACTATGGACTGAACTCTTACTATTATGTTACATCCACTATGGACTGGACTTTCACAATATTATGCTAGACCCACTCGACGTCTATTGCATCCAGTCTCCCCTAGAGTGGGAGGGTCACCGACATCTGCGGTCCTCTCCAAGGTTTCTCATAGGCATTCTCACTGACATCACACTGGATTGTGAATTTTTCCTTGCCCTTATGTGGGATCTGAAACGAGGATGTCGTAGTGGCTTGTGCAGCCCTTTGAGATACTTGTAATTTAGGGCTATATAAATAAACGATTGATTGATTGATTGATTGATTGATTGATTGATTATAATGCAAAGCTGACACAAAGTTCTATATTTAAATATACTTTATTTCTGGTTTTAGCATTTTTTACAGTATGAAAAATATTCAAATAGCACCCGCATGCTTTGACTTTTCAGAATGCAAACCTTGGTAGAACAAGTTTAGACACCTCTGTCTTTGTTGCTCAGACAGGAATGTGTCTCTAAAATTTAGATTGGGGTATGTCGTTTTCATAATGGGGAAAGACGTTAATGTCTCTTGTTTTCATGTTAGCATTCAAGCTAACGAGCTGGCACTGGACAGTTTGTAAGTTTATCAAAGTGCAATTATCAGTCACTTAAAAAAAGAAAAATTCATTACAAACCTTATTATTAATTGTCGGTAGTTTTACCAAGGTTATCATTGATACCGTTCATTGTTACTTACCGAGCAGACTCTTTTTCAGTGGCTACTACATTTCTACTGCTATGACGTATTTCCAAGTATTATTTATTACGGACATGTACTTGTTCTAAAATATGCTTGCTGAACTGTAAAGGCTACATTCACTCTAGTGAGCTACTGATTAATCATCACATTGCTAAGAAGTAACACTTTGTATTCATGTTGCAATTTTGTGATTTGTGTAGGTTCGCCTTTTGGGGGTGGTGTCCCAGGGCCAGCCCACTCTTGTCATCATGGAGCTGATGACCCGAGGAGACCTCAAGAGCTACTTGCGTTCCCTCCGACCTAAAGAGGTAACAAGGAAATATATAAGTTTTTCCTTTTGGCTCTTGTAGTGTAATTGAATTTCCCTTTTTCTTTATTTAACCAGGTAAAAGCTCATTGAGATTACAATTACTTTGGCAAGAGGGCAGCATAAAACAGTTTCATAAACCAGTAAAGTTGGCATGTCGTGTAAATCATAAATAAAAACAAAATACTATGATTTGCAAGGCCTTTTTCAACCTATATTCAATTGAATGGACTGCAAAGACAAGATACGTAACGTTCAAACTGGAAAACTTTATTTTTTGCAAATATTAACTTATCTGGAATTTTATGCCTGCAATATGTTTCAAAAAAGCTGGCACAAGTGGCAAAAAAGACTGAGAAAGTTAAGGAATGCTCATCTAACACTTATTTGGAACATCCCACAGGTGGACAGGCTAATTGGGAACAGGTGGGTGTCATGATTGGGTATAAAAGCAGCAGTCATTCACAAACAAGGATGGAGCGAGGGTCACCACCTTGTGGACAAATGCGTGAGCAAATTGTTTAAGAACATTTTAAGAACAACATTTCTCAATGAGCTATTGCAGGGAATTCAGGGATTTCACCACCTACGGTCTGCAATATCATCAAAAGGTTCAGAGAATCTAGAGAAATCACTGCACGTAAGCGGCTAAACCCGTGACCTTCGATCCCTGCATCAAAAACTGACAACAATGTGTAAATGATATCACCACATAAACTCAGGAACACTTCAGAAAACCGCTGTCAGTAACTACAGTTCATTGCTACATCTGTAAGTGCAAGTTAAAACTCTACTACACAAAGTGAAAGCCATTTATCAACAACACCCAGAAACGCTGCCGGCTTCGCTGGACCCGAGCTCATTTAAGATGGACTGATGCAATGTGGAAAAGTGTTCTGTGGTCTGACGAGTCCACATTTCAAATTGTTTTTAGAAACTGTGGATGTTGTGTCCTTCGGACTAAAGAGGAAAAGAACCATCCGGATTGTTATAGGCGCAAAGTTCAAAAGCCAGCATCTGTGATGATATGGGGGTGCATTAGTGCCCAAGGCATGGGTAACTTACACATCTGAGAAGGCACCATTAATGCTGAAAGGTACATACAGATTGTGGAGAAACATATGTTGCCATCCAAGCAACGTTATCATGGACGCCCCTGCTTATTTCAGCAAGACAACGCCAAGCCACGTGTTACAAAAGGGTGGCTTCATAGTAAAAGAGTGCAGGTACTAGACTGGCCTGCCTGTAGTCCAGACCTGTCTCCCATTTAAAATGTGTGGCGCATTACGAAGCCTAAAATACCACAAAGGAGACTCCGGACTGTTGAACAACTTAAGCTGTACATCAAGCAAGAATGGGAAAGAATTCCACCTGAAAAGCTCAAAATTTTGTCTTCTCAGTTCCCAAACGTTTACTGAGTGTTGTTAAAAGGAAAGGCCATGTGACACAGTGGTAAAAATGCCCTTGTGACAACTTTTTTGCAATGTGTTGCTGCCATTAAATTCTAAGTTAATGATTATTTGCAAAAAACAAAACAAAAAGTTTCTCCGTTCCAACATTAAATATCTTGTCTGTGCAGTCTATTCTTTTGAATATAAGTTGAAAAAGATTTGCAAATCATTGTATTCTGTTTTTTATTTACGAATGACACAATGTGCCAACTTCACTCGTTCAAAAAAAAAGAGGAGCAGTCACACACTATAGTTAAAAGTACAAATGACTTACAAAATGAACATAAATACACGCAATAGGTAAAAAAATAGATGTTTCAGTAAAAACAAGTACAGGCATTAGCTTGTGCATGTGTACCTAATGTTGTGGCCTGTTGATTTTATGAAATGGTGAACTTTGAAGCTCCCGCCTATGTCGTGTTCCTGCAGCAACAGTGGTCCAGTCTGTCCTTGCCGCCCCTGAAGAAAATGCTCCAGATGGCGGGCCAGATTGCAGACGGCATGGCGTACCTCAACGCCAACAAGTTTGTGCACAGAGATCTGGCGGCCCGCAACTGCATGGTGGCCGAGGACTTCACCGTCAAGATAGGAGGTAGGACGCGGCGAGGGGGTCGGGGCGTCCGCCTTAACCCCGGCGGCGTTGCCTGGTGAACATGTTTTAAGTCTATCCGTTCTCTTCTCGCGGTCGCAATATCTGAGGAATGTCTGGAAATAATTTGTTTGCCCCCGCCTCCGCTCAAGATCGAAGTTAATGAGAAGTAGACAGTCAAAGTCGCCTTGACCTCACATGACGTAATTCAACAGTTCATTAGCACACCCACGAGTTCAGCGTTTGTTCTTATTTCCATTTACATAGAAAGGCTCAATTATGTCCTCCAAAATGATTTCCCTGACATTATTGTTTATAGCTGCAGCCATGCTATACATGAAGTCTACATGTAAATTACAACTAATATCTAAAAAAAAAATAGCAATTAAATAAGGAGCAAATATTTTCTTTGAGATGGTGTGTCAATGCTTAAGTTAATGCATCAAAGCATATCATAGCAAACCTAACAATTAGATCTGAATCAGATTCTTGGGGTGATGGTTCGTATCAGCATCGATTCTCGTTTTAAGCTCGTGGTGCCCAAGACCAGACTTAAGACCAGGGGAGACAGGGCCTTCTCTGTGGTCGGCCCTAAGCTCTGGAACACTCTGCCCCCCCATGTTCAAACTGCTTCCACAGTACCGTGTTTTAAGTCTCGTCTTAAGACCCACTTTTATTCTTTGGCTTTTAACACTACGTGAGTTGTGTGGTCCTCTGTTGTCCTCTGTGTTTTTTATACACTTTGATTTTTATTTTACTGTTTTAATTGATTTTACCCTTTAAAATAGTTTTTAATCATATTTAAATGATAAATAAATGGGTTGTACTCGTATAGCGCTTTTCTACCTTCAAGGTACTCAGAGCGCTTTGACACTACTTCCACATTTACCCATTCACACACTGATGGAGGGAGCTGCCATGCAAGGTGCCAACCAGCACCCATCAGGAGCAAGGGTGAAGTGTCTTGCTCAGGACACAACGGACGTGGCGAGGTTGGTACTAGGTGGGATTTGAACCAGTGACCCTCGGGTTGCGCACGGCCACTCTTTCACTGCGCCACGTATGACCAAGTATGCGTTGCATTCACTTGTGTGTGTGAAAAACTGTACATATTATGTGACTGGACCGGCACGCAAAGGCTTTAAGGTTTATTCGCGCTCTGTACTTTTCCCTACGTCCGTGTACACAACGGCGTTTTAAAAAGTCAAAAATTTAACTTTTTGAAACCGATACCGATAATTTACGATATTAAATTTTAAAGCATTAATCGGCCGATAATATCGGCAGTACGATATCATCGGACATCTACAATAAAAAAAATTAAAAATCACCAACAATGCTGCATTTACATGCTAATTTGACTTTGGACACCCTACTTAATTAAGATGATAATTTAAAGTGATTAAGAGCACACACATTTGTTTTTATATTGTTTTTATTGGTTTTATTTTTATTCATTTTTTGTTTTTTTCAGTCATTGGTGGAGCATAATATTGTTTTTAACATGGCTGTGCAGCACTTTGGAAACGTTATTGTTGTTTAAATGTGCTATATAAATAAAGTGGATTGGATAACATGATTCTTGTAAAATATTTGGTATATAAATTGAGATTAAAAAAAATCAACACTCTTTAAAGGTTACAAAATTAATGAATCAACCAATGTTTATTTATGTAGCTCTAAATCACAAGTGTCTCAAAGGGCTGCACAAGCCACAACGACATCCTCGCTTCAGATCCCACATCTGGGCAAGGAAAAACTCAACCCAGTGGGATAACAATGAGAAACTTTGGAGAGGACCGCAGATGTGGGTGACCCCCTTCCTCCAGAGCAGTGGTCCCCTAGCAAAATAATGTTTTATTCATTTTTATTAAAAAAAACAAAATTGGGATTTTTTTTATTAAATCAACATAATAAACACAATATACACTAACAATTAGTGCACCAACCACAAAAACCTCCCTTTTTCATGACAAAGGGAAAAAAAAAAAAAAAAAAAAGGATTTCAAATTGCGATGCATCTAAAAATCGATTATTTCCCCACCTCTAATGATATGGATTTATATTTATTTTTTCTATGTATAGAAAAAAAAGTTTTTTTTATAGCAATTTTCAAAAATATGAATCGATTTAAAATCAGAATCAATACAAATTGCGATTTGGATGTGAATTGATTTTTTTGTGCACCCCTAACAGCAAGCCGCTGCAGCCATCTAAATAAGCTGATAGCCCATCAACACTATTTGATATCAATAGAAATTAGAAATGGGAGAAACATGCTGTTTGTTGGACAGCAATGATGGAGTTGAGATCAAATCACTGAAGATCTTCGCCCGAAACAACATTATTTGCGCATGATCTTGCCATTGATTTTAATGCGGAACATCTCCAATATTCCAGAACCAATTGCTGCTTGCTTCTATTTACGCTTGTGTGTGTGTGTGTGTTTTCTTTCCCAGACTTCGGCATGACCCGAGACATCTACGAGACCGATTACTACCGCAAAGGTGGGAAGGGTTTGCTACCCGTCCGATGGATGTCACCCGAGTCTCTGAAGGACGGCGTGTTCACCACAAACTCCGACGTCTGGTGAGGGGACCACTCCCAGCCTCTCTACCCACTCACACCCAGACACGGAGCCATTGTTACCCGTCAGAGGTTGCACTACATGTTCTAGCATCGCTGCGTGCACTGCAGTGCTAACATTGTGGTCATGTTTTTCACAACGACATGTTAAGTCAGTCTACAAAAGCTCCCACGTCTGGGATAGGCTTTATTTTCCAAAGTGTAGCAAAGCCTGCTTTTTTTTTTCTTTCCTTTTGGTCCCCTGGTCAAATGATGAGCATATACGTGTATGTATATTCAGGCCTCGATTTTTTAAGGTGAAAGCAAGTGTTGCCTTAAAGGAGGGCTCATATTTTAGGGCACCAAAGCAAACATTATTTTCTTTCGAGGCAGGGGCTCCAAAGCATGCACGCATACATTATATATGTGTATATGTACTAGAGATGCTCGGTTTGCGGTCTCATCCGCGGAGTCCGCGGATAAACCGCGGGTCGGGCGGGTGACATGACGAAAAAATAGATTTTAATTCGATTCTGGCGGGTGGCGGTTGAACCATCCGAAAATATTTGATATACATGGTTCTGGGATCGGTATCCTTTCCATTCAAAGAGCCATTTAAGACCCGTGTCACAAAGCAAAGAAAACAATAGGAGACGCTAATATTCTCTAGAATGACTGCCGGCAGTCACACAGTTATTAAGTATTAGGGCGTGCTATGAAGCCATTGGCTTTATCGCCTTCTACGTCATACACGATCTGCTTGTCAGTCCAGCATCATGTTGTGTGTGGCTTCCGCGGCAACACGCACACGACTGCAAGGCATACTGGGTGACACAGAGTACACTAATGGTTGTGATATAAACATTTTTAACAATCTTAGTAATATGCGCCACGCTGTGAAGCCACACCAATTAAGAACGACAAACACATTTCGGGAGAACATCCTCCCAGTAACACAACATAAATCCAACACAACAAATACCCAGAATCCTTTGTATCCATGAAACTTCCTGACTATTTTATACAACCCGCTAGCAGCAAACCCGCCACTCCACCCCCGTGCGTCGGTAAGGTGGGCGGGGTTGCGGGTGCGGGGGTGTAGAATATATTCAGGAATACTCACGGTTACAAAGGATTCTGGGTATTTTTTGTGTTGCGTTTATGTTGTGTTACTGTGAGGATGTTCTCCCGAAATGTGTTTGTCAATCTTGTTTGGTGTGGCTTCACAGAGTGGCACATATTAGTAAGTGTTAAAGTTGTTTATATCACAACCATCAGTGTACTCTGTATCACCCAGTATGCCTTTCAATCTTGTACGTGTGATTGCGGAAGCTGCACACAACATGTTGCCGAACTAACAATCGGTTCGTACATGTTGTTGAAGGTGTCAGAGGCAATGGCTTCACAGCACGCCCATATTCTTGTCATCAGGATGAACACCATTGGATATCTGCGAGAACGTTAGCGGCTCCCATTGTCTTCTTTACTCTGTGAAACGGGTTTAAATAGCTCTGTGAGTGGTAAAGGTGGCCGACCTCTGATGTATTTCAGCGGGCGGGTGGCGGGCGGTTGCGGTTCTGATAAAAGTTGGTTCGGGTGGACGGCGGATGGATGACTACTTTGGTGATGCGGTTGCGGATGATATAATTGCCTATCCGCGCATCTCTAATATGCACACACACACATACATACATATATATTTATATACACATCATATATATACACACATATATATATATATATACACACATATATGTGTGTGTATATATATATATATACATATATGTATATATATATATATGTGTAT
Source organism: Nerophis ophidion (assembly GCF_033978795.1). NCBI lineage: Eukaryota > Metazoa > Chordata > Actinopteri > Syngnathiformes > Syngnathidae > Nerophis > Nerophis ophidion. The sequence goes on from NC_084612.1 coordinate 2,894,370, forward strand.
GTGTATAGATGTATGTGTATATACATGTATATGTTTATATATATGTGTATATATACATACCCATTATATATAGACACATACATATATATGTATGTATCTATATATATCTATATATATGTATGTGTATATATATGTATATATGTGTGTATATATGTATACTTGTATATATATATATATATATATATATATATATATATGTGTATGTAAATGTGTATATATGTTTATGTATATATGTGTGTATATATATACACATTATATATATATGTATATATATATATATATATATATGTATGTATGTATGTATGTATATATATATAATGTATTTACATTTTGATAGAGGGAGTTTTTTTTTTATTATTATTTATTTACGTATTTAAGTTATGTGAATTTATATGTACATGTCGATGCTGTATCGGGACAGATCCATTAACAGTTTGAGCAGAAATATGTCGTATGGGAATTACCAATACGCAATGAAACATTAACAAAATGCGGTGTCACATGAATGCTTTTTGAAGTAATACCTTTGTGACATGAATAAAACCTTGTGTTTACTTTTTGTTATTAAAATAAAACACAAAACAGTTTGGCTAATGAAGATGAAGTCTAATAAACAAGCTTTGTTCTTCTCTTGGTTTAGTACAACAGTTTGGCCAACAAAGATAAAGAGGAGTGACACCTCGCACATCGAGTAGACAATCTTTATAGCCTTCGTGCAGTTCGATGAGTTGAAAGTCTGTGTCGCTTGTCCAGCCAAACGAGGCTAGTGCACATGCGCCTGACTTCGTGTTGCCTAAAATGCAATAATAAATGACGGGGTTTCGGTAGTTAAAAAATAGACGTATTACCAGCCGTCGGGAATTTTATCGCAAATTATCCCGATACAGTTTATTGTTACGTCCCTCCTCCATTAACAAGTAAAACGTCAAGGGAGGTCGCAGCATGTTCTTGCCGCAGATGTTGGTCAACTTTTAGGGCAATACGGCAAATGACCTGGGCGGTCGCGGCTTTTCTTGCAGTTGCCGTAGTTAAATTCGAGCCCTGCATTGATTAATTGATTGAATTGATTAAAGCTTGTATTAATAAATTGCACAGTACTGTACATATTCCGTACAATTGACCACTAAATGGTAACACCCTAATAAGTTTTTCAACTCGTTTAAGTCAGGGTCCACATTAATCAATTCCTGTTAGAATGGCATATTCCATACCAGCTATTTGGGCTCGCATTAAGTATGAAAATAGGGTTGAAATTAGGGTTGCCTTGATTAAACATTTTCTCTTCCAATACCAATGTTGGTATTGGTGCCAATGCTGATACGATATCAGCACGAATCATACATGCCTATATTGTTTTGTAGCGTGGAATGCTTGGATTGATCGAATACAAATTACTCAAACAGAGAAATATGGTAGGTTTGAAAAACATTAATATCTGTCAAAAATGAACTTATCCTTCCTTTAAGTTGAAGTGGAGTGGTAAATGTTTTTTTTATTTTGGTGACACCTCGTGACCACAACAATAAAGTTAAGTTTGTGACGCAGTACGTTGAATGATGCGGACACGTTTGTTATTGGATACTCTCCAATACGCTTCTGTCTTGGAGACTTTGTATGTGTAATATGCAACTGCAATTATTTGATACTTGTTTATATTGACATGTGCTGTTTTGGACTGCAATATTGTTCAATGAGAGACACTTATTGTGTAACCCAGTGTTTTTCAACCACTGTGCCGCGGCACACTAGTGCGCCGTGAGATACAGTCTGGTGTGCCATGGGAGATTATCTAATTTCACCTATTTGGGTTAAAAATATTTTTTAGCAAACCAGTAATTATAGTCTGCAAATGATGTGTTGTTAAGTGTCGATGCTGTCTAGAGCTCGGCAGAGTAACCGTTGTCGTGGAAATTTCTTAAAGACGATCCTTTAGTGACAAATAGCTTTAAAATGATTTGTTAAAGTAACAAACAAATAATAACAAGCTTTGCAAAGCGAGACCAAACCAGAACGACACATCCGTTCGTTCCAGCTTGTTCTAACCCCTTTAGAATTTGACATGACAATTATACATTCTCAGAAGTCCCACCCTCCATGCTCATTTACATACAGTACAACAGTGGAATGAATACCCAAAGTCCTGTGAGGGTGTCGTTTGCCCAGAGGGGGGTGGGGTCACTCAGGAAAGGGATCCAATTTAGCTCTGATGGGGGTCAGGAAGAGGAACAAACATGCCCAGGTCAACAATAGTCCACATGTTACATCAAAGACACAGGAGACAGAGCTTGATCAGATAATAGATCTCTTGCTAAGTGTCACATTCCTGAGCCCAATAAACAACTTTTGGCGACCCGTTCAAAGAACATCATCAATTAAAACGAGTACAAGTAATTTTGCTATCACACCGTGTAATACTCTTCCATATCAGTAGGTGGCAGCAGGTAGCTAATTGCTTTGTAGATGTCGATACAGCGGGAGGCAGCATGGAGGTAAAAAGGTATTTAATGCATAAACAAGAAATAAACAAAAGGTAAATGCCCCTAAGAAAAGGCATTGAAGCTTAGGGAAGGCTATGCAGAACAAAACTAAAACTGAACTGGCTACAGAGTAAACAAAAACAAAATGCTGGACGACAGCAAAGACTTACTGTAGAGCAAAGATGGCTTCCACAATGTGCATCCAAACATTACATGACAATGTCCCCACGACGAAAGATAAAAACAAAGTAAATGCGGGAAATATCGCTCAAAGCAATGCATGAAACTGCTACAGGAAAACAGAGAAAAAGCCACCAAAATAGGAGCACAAGACAAGTACTGAAAGACTACACACAAAAAAACAGCAAAAAAGTTCAAATAAGTCAGGGTGTGATGTGACAGGTGGTGACAGTACACCTACTTTGAGACAAGAGCTACAGTGATGCATGCCTGGTTATGGTTTAAAGTCATATCCAACAATTGCGACGACGACTTTTTACTCTCAACTAAGTTTTGTTTTTTGTAATGATTTCTGCTGGTGGTGTGCCTACACATATTTTCTACGCAAAAAATGTGCATCGGCTCAAAAAAGGTTGAAAAACACTGGTCTAGCCTGTGTGCTATTCTGTGCTTAGCTGCAGTGTAGCTTCTAGTAGTAGTAGCTCATAGTCTAGCACAGGGGTGCCCATTACGTCGATCGCGAGCTACCAGTCGACCGCGGGGGGTGTGTCAGTCCATCTCCAGCCAGGCTTTTAAAAAAAATAGACCTAAAAATTAGTGATCATCAATCTTCACCAAGACGTCACTTAAATGACATTCACGGTACCGGAGGGTCTTGTGAGATGACGCTGGCTGCTGCAAGATCATTATTATGAAAATATGACCGAGAGGAAGGCGAGAAACACTTTTTATTTCAACAGACTCTCGCGCCGTACCTTCCGTCAAAACTCTAAAGGCCGACTGCACATTTCCTATCTTCACAATAAAAGCCCTGCTTCATGCTGCCTGCGCTAACAAAATAAGAGTCTCGGAAAACTGGCGTGCACAAGCGATCCCTCAGAAAGCTGGCGTGCACATCACTTGTGCACGCCAGCTTTCCGAGACTCTTATTTTGTTAGCGCAGGCAGCATGAAGCAGGGCTTTTATTGTGAAGATAGGAAATGTGCAGTCGGCCTTTCGAGTTTTGACGGAAGGTACGGCGCGAGAGTCTGTTGAAATAAAAAGTGTTTCTGGCCTTCCTCTCTGTCATTTTTTCATAATAATGATCTGGCAGCAGCCAGCGTCATCTCACAAGACCCTCGGGTGCCGTGAATGTCAATCAAGCAAGCTACGGAATTTGCCGCCAATGTTTTTCTTGTAAAGTGTATGGAAGCTGGATGAATTAGATGCCAAAAACCAACCGATTCATGTGGTATTGTACAGAAAGGACAACTTTTTTTCTCCTCCATTTGAAAATGTGGGCGTTATCATCATTACTGTCTGATTCCAATCAATGCAAGTCATCAGAATCAGGTAATACACCAACTTATATTCTTGTCTTTGTGAAAGAAAGACATCTATATGTGTTACACATGCTTGTATTATCATTAAACACATTTAACTTGTTTACAAAAATGTCTCTTTCATAAATAAATAAATATAAATGATATATATAAATGAGGTAGATCCCCTCGAGTTGGTCAATTGAAAAGTAGCTCGCCTGCAGAAAAAGTGTGGGCACCCCTGGTCTAGCATGTTTACCTTTTTGTAAATGACTTAACTATAATAGAAGGAAAAAAGCAACCGTGTGTTTACTGGAGGAAATGTAGTTGTTTCCTTACCTGCTCGTATTGGAACGATTTTAGATGCAAGCCCATATAATGCGTAATAATATTTTTTCGCTGATATCTGATCAGACTGCTAGCCCATATCAATATTGGGTCTGGACACCAGTAGTTGAAATGTAACCAAATATCCCGCTGTCCGCAGGTCGTTCGGGGTGGTGTTGTGGGAGATATCCACGCTGGCTGAGCAGCCCTACCAGGGGCTGTCCAACGAGCAGGTGCTCCGTTTCGTCATGGAAGGAGGCCTGCTGGAGAAGCCGCAGAACTGTCCTGATATGCTGTAAGTTGTCGCTCCTGACAGCAACCACCCGGAGAGAAGCATTTTAGTCTTGTGGTGCATTCACTGCCCCTCTTTTCAGCACCTGTATGCTGGTTGTTAGAACTTCATGTTGGAATGTGTATGTATGTGTGTATGTATATATATATATATATATATCAATCCAACAAAACAATACACAACAATACCATAACAATGCAATCCAATTCCAAAACCAAACCTGACCCAGCAACACTCAGAACTGCAATAAACAGAGCAATTGAGAGGAGACACAAACACCACACAGAACAAACCAAAAGTAGTGAAACAAAAATGAATATTATCAACAACAGTATCAATATTAGTTATAATTTCAGCATAGCAGTGATTAAAAATCCCTCATTGAAATTATCATTAGACCTTTATAAAATAAAAATAAAAAAGAACAATAGTGTAACAGTGGCTTACACTTGCATCACATCTCATAAGTTTGACAACACACTGTGTCCAATGTTTTCACAAAGATAAAATAAGTCATATTTTTGGTTTGTTTGATAGTTAAAACAAATTTACATTATTGCAATCGGTTGCTAAAACATTGTCCTTTACAATTCTAAAAGCTTTTTTTTTTAAATCTACTACTCTGCTTGCATGTCAGCAGACTGGGGTAGATCCTGCTGAAATCTTATGTATTGATTGAATACAGAATCCTTTTGAATCAGGAAAAAAAAATAGTTTTTTTAATCAAGAATCGTGTTGAATTGAAAAAAAAATCTATTTTGAATCGAATCGTGACCCCAAGAATCGATATTGAATCGAATTGTGGGACACCCAAAGATTCACAGCTCTAGTATGTATATGTATGTATATATATATATATGTATATATATTTGTATGTATGTACATATATATGTGTATGTATGTATACACATATATGTATGTATATATATATATATATATATATATATATATATATATATATATATATATATATATGGAGTTGTGTGTATATGTATGTATTTATATATATCTGTATATGTATATATATTTATCTATATATATATATATATATATATATATATATGTTAATTATAAAGATTATCATCAAATGCTGCAAAAAAACTGTTAAAAATAAATTTACATACAATTATGCAGTGCCAAAATGAATAAGTTCCAGATAAATAAATAATAATATGTTTCGTAAATAAATTGCGGCGTCTCCAGTATTGCGGACGTTGTACCGATCCGTTGTGGTGAAGAAGGAGCCGAGCCGGAAGGCAAAGCTCTCAATTTACCGGTCGATCTACGTTCTGATCCTCACCTATGGTCATGAGCTTTGGGTCATGACCGAAAGGATACGATCACGGGTACAAGCGGCCGAAATGAGTTTCCTCCGCCGGGTGGCGGGTCTCTCCCTTAGAGATAGGGTGAGAAGCTCTGCCATCCGGGAGGAACTCAAAGTAAAGCCGCTGCTCCTTCACATCGAGAGGAGCCAGATGAGGTGGTTCGGGCATCTGGTCAGGATGCCACCCGAATGCCTCCCTAGGGAGGTGTTTAGGGCACGTCCAACCGGTAGGAGGCCACGGGGAAGACCCAGGACACGTTGGGAAGACTATGTCTCCCGGCTGGCCTGGGAACTTCTCGGGATCCCCCGGGAAGAGCCAGACGAAGTGGCTGGGGAGAGGGAAGTCTGGGCTTCCCTGCTTAGGCTGCTGCCCCTGCGACCCGACCTCGGATAAGCGGAAGAAGATGGATGGATGGATGGATAAATAAATTGTCAATATAAGTGCATACAGCTTGACCACTTTAGTCATAATGTTTGCGCTTGAGAAATTATATGACTTTAAGCTCCAGACTTCTTCTGTTTGATATTGTCATTACGGCCACCTGTGGTGAAAAAGTGTATTACAACTGAGTACTGCTGCGACCCATACGGAAACAGTTCATTTTTGGCGGCCCATCAACACTGAATAACATGATCACTAAGTCACACATTCTTAGTTGAGAAATGTACAACACATGGTCTTAATTGTTGCAGCTATACAGGACACAGGGAGACGAGGCCAATGTGTCGTCTTCTTGCGTGTGCGCAGGTTCGAGCTGATGCGGATGTGCTGGCAGTACAACCCCAAGATGCGGCCGTCCTTCGTGGAGATCATAAGCAGCATCAAGGACGAGCTGGAGCCCTCTTTCGCCGAGGTCAGTTTCTTCTTCAGCGCCGACAACAAGCCGGCCGAGGCCCCGCCGCCGCACTTGGAGGAGGTCCCCTTGGACACGCCCTCTTCCGCACAACCGCAGCAGGCGCCGGGCACGCCGCCCTCCCCGACCTCGCAGCCTCAACCCGGGCCCTCGCTAGCCCCCGGCTCGCCCTCTTCCACGCCCTGCACGTCGGCAGGCGTCACGGACAAGGAGCCCTCCGGACACCAGTCGGCCAATGGCCTCTCGGCGGTGGCGGCGGGGGCGGGGGCGGGGCCACCCAACGGGGCGGGCTCTGTAATCACCATGCAACAATCTCTGGACGAACTGCCGGCGTACGCTCACATGAACGGGGGGCGTAAAAACGAGCGCACCATGCCCCTTCCTCAGTCATCCGCCTGCTGATTGGACATCACCGGACTGCAAAAGGGTATTATTTTTTTCCTTTTTTTTTATTTAAACATGGGTAAAGCTTCCTGGAGAGGAGCAAAGACTCATGGGAAGGAAAAACCAGTCAAGTGGTCCATGTTTTTTCTGCTGTAACTTCCACACATTTTCATTTCCACCAGCCGCTGTCAAGATGCAACACTGCCCCCTGCTGCTGAGTCGTAAACCAGGGACGTCGCCTGCAAAGCTTCGTTACTTCTTTTTTTTCAACTATAAAAAAAAAAAAAGAATGAAGCATTTATAAAAGACCATTTCGGGCGGGCATCACGTCGCAAACGGAAAAGAAGCACTTAAAGAAGTCCGCCAAGCAGAGGGAAGTTTTTCGTTTTTGGAATATTCTCTCGCTCTGCTCTACATTTTTTTTTTTTTTTCCCCAGCTACTTTCTACATAAAACAAAAAAAAAAGGTCAAAAATCAACTTTATCTGAGCCGCAACTCGTCACAAAGTGCTGTTTTTTTTTTTCGTGGTTTCACCGCCAATTCAAGCAGGAAGAGAAGAAAAAAAAGAACTGAAGAGGGCCGACCGAGCGAGCAGCCGGGCGTCATTGTTGTAATTATTGTTATTATTTTTTACATCATACATTGACAACATCTCCGCAAGCAAGCAAGAGCATTTACGCCAATTGTTTGTCACCTTTTCTACCTTTTTATACGGTCGGAGATCTTGTACAGAAGAAGAAAAAAGCTGCTATTCCTTATTATTTCTCTCGTGGTTGTAATATAGAGGATTTATCTATACAAATATATATAAATATATATATAAATATGAAGAGACCTTCAGGTTGGATCTAAGAGTGTTTTCACTGCGGTTTCCTATTATTTTTTGTTATTATTTTTGACGACCATAATTGTTGACTGAGCTGGTTTCAAAGAGGTACGTACGGCCTGCCGGTTGTTTATAAATCCGATAACTCCCCATAACACCATATAGTAACGTCAGATGCCCCCCCGCCCCCCCCTAATTAAATCTCAGGTCAAAAGCGGGAAAGTTGCATGGTTATTTATTATTAAATTTGTATTTAGTTATGCGCAACTTGTCGTCGAAAATTATTCATGTTAAATATATCTTTGTTTGCAATTTGTTGATAAGAATACCTAGCTTTAATTCACCCGGTCCTTCAATCAAAAGGTACGCCATTTATTCGTGAATCGTCCTCAAAAACGATCACCGCGATACATTTTTCAGACGGTACCGTCGTTTAGCTGCTACTTTGGGGCAAAAAAAGTATTTAGTCAGCCACCGATTGTGCAAGTTCTCCCACTTAAAATGATGACAGAGGTCTGTAATTTTCATCATAGGTACACTTCAACTGTGAGAGACAGAATGTGAAAAAAAAATCCAAGAATTCTCATTGTAAGAATTTTAAAGAATTTATTTGTAAATTATGGTGGAAAATAAGTATCTGGTCAACCGTTCAAAGCTCTCACTGATGGAAGGAGGTTTTGGCTCCAAATCTCACGATACATGGCCCCATTCATTCTTTCCTTAACACGGATCAATCGTCCTGTCCCCTTAGCAGAAAAACAGCCCCAAAGCATGATGTTTCCACCCCCATGCTTCACAGTAGGTGTGGTGTTCTTGGGATGCAACTCAGTATTCTTCTTCCTCCAAACACGACAAGTTGAGTTTATAGCAAAATGGATACATGGATGATACAGCAGAGGATTGGGAGAATGTCATGTGGTCAGATGAAACTAAAATATAATTTTTTGGTATAAACTCAACTCGTCTTGTTTGGAGGAAGAAGAATACTGAGTTGCATCCCAAGAACACCACACCTACTGTGAAGCATGGGGGTGGAAACATCATGCTTTGGGGCTGTTTTTCTGCTAAGGGAACAGGACAATTGATCCGTGTTAAGGAAAGAATGAATGGAGCCATGTATCGTGAGATTTTGAGCCAAAACCTCCTTCCATCAGTGAAAGCTTTGAATACCTATTGTCCACCATTATTTACAAAGAAATTCTTTAAAATTCCTACAATGTGAATTCTTAGATTTTTTTTTCACATTCAGTCTCTCACAGTTGAAGTGTACCTATGATGAAAATTACAGACCTCTGTCATCATTTTAAGTGGGAGAACTTGCACAATCGGTGGCTGACTAAATACTTTTTTTGCCCCACTGTATGTCTTTCCATTAATGGTCGATTTTGTAGCGCTAAAAAAAAAAAAAAAAACACTACATTTCACTGCGATCCTTCCAAGTCGCAGGTTGCTACAGTTAACACTAAACCCGAAAGTGGCTGTTATCGGGCAGGTCAAAAACTGGGGAATACTAGCGCTGCGGGAAAAAAAAGCACTACATTCTTTACGGGGTACGGTACTCATTGCTAATCACCCCGCTAACTGACTCTTTGTTGTTTTTGCGACGAATGCTAGCCTGTAGCTACGCAGCTAATGGTATGACTTCGAACAATTGTTGAGAATTTATTTATTTATATGTCGACCCCCCCCCCCCCCCCCGTCACACCTGAAGACGTTTACTGAAAAAATGTGGTTTTGCCTGAAAAAAAAAAAAAATCCACATTTGGACTACCAGCCTAGTTTTGCGGTTATTTATGTTAGTTGTTTTTGTCATGAAGTGTAAATCACTGTACAAAATACCCTGATGAGGTTTTTGTTTAGGTACATTTATGATGTGTTGTTGATTTTTTTTTTGCTACTTTGGGAAGGGAAGATTTGTGCTTTTTTTTTTTTTTTTTTTTTTTTTCGACCAGCCATCTACCTCATTGTTTTTCTTTGTTTTTGTTATGACGCGTACTGGATTTCAAAATATTTTTGTTTAATGAGGAGCTTAAGAGGGCCAACGTCAAACCGCCAAGCACAGAAACATGGGATTGTATTTCATAATCTAACCATTTGTTTGCATCTTTTACTCTTCCAAGTAATTCTGCCAATTTTGCAAAATTGTGAAAATTCTAAGTTTGAAAAGTAATGTAATTTAAATTTGGAATCAATATGAGGAGCTATTGGGGAAGGAAGAAAAAAACGTGGAAATATGGCATCAAGCAATTCTTCAGGGTTAAAAAAAGTCATTCTAATATTAAAACAACTTTGATATGACAAGAATAAAGTCCTAATTTGATCATCGGAACCTCGCAAAAAATACACCGCTCTATTTGCGTACTCTATAAAACATTTTTGTCGATCAGTGTTTATTCACGTATTGGTATTTTTTTATTCTTTGACGGGGGAGAAAAAACCTCAGCCTGTTATGTAACATTAAACCTTCACAACGACACTAAGGTTACACATTTTCTTTTCGTAACAGTTCTTTCTTGTAACATGAAGACACGATCTTCACAGCAACATTACTGTCTCTCTCACGTTTATCTTAATATTTCTATGACTTTTTCTCGTATCATTACGACTTTCTCTTTTTCCCACTGACTTCAAAAGGACTTATTTCTAATACTGCAACTTATTTTTCTTTAAATGTCCATTTCATATGATAAATTCCCTGTAATATTCCAATATTATTCTTGTGGATTTCTTTCTGGTGATATTTCCACTTGATACTTTTCAACTTGATATCACGACTTTATTCTAGTAATATTGAGACGTTCTCCTGTGCCATTTCCACCTATTTCCCATAAAAATACGACTTTATACACAAAATAGGCATATTTTTCACTCAATATTTCAATTTTATTCCTATATAAACCACATTAAGTAATCGTAAAAAATCTGGAATTTTTTTTTTCTTCCAATATTGTGACTTTATCCCTAAAACATCACCATTTTATTTCTTATATTCCAACTTTACACACACTGTAATTTTGTGTGTGTGTGTGTATATGTATATATATGTATATATATATATATATATATATATATATATATATATATATATATATATATATATATATATATATATATATATATATATAATATATGTATGTACATATGTATCTATATCTAAATATATATATATGTACATATATATGTATGTATATATATATGTATGTATATATATATATATATGTATGTATATATATATATATATGTATGTATATATATATGTATATATATGTATATATATGTATGTATATATATGGATGTATATTTATGTATATATATATGTATGTATATATGTATGTATGTATTTATGTATATATATATATGTATGTATGTATATATATATGTAAATATATATATATGTATATATATATACACACAAAATTACAGTGTGTGTAACGTTGGAATATAAGAAATAAAATGGTGATGTTTCAGGGATAAAGTCGCAATATTGGAAGAAGAAAAACATTCCAGATCTTTTAGGATTAGTTAATGTGGTTTATATAGGAATAAAGTTGAACTATTGAGTGAAAAAAATGCCTAGTTTGTGAATAAAGTCGTATTTTTATGGGAAATAGGTGGAGTGTTTATGTGTGTGTATGTGTATATATATATGTGTATATATATATATATATATATGGAAGTACGTATATATGTATATATATATACATACATATGCATGCATATATGTATATATATATATATATGTATTTGTAGATACACACGTATATGTGTATATATACATGTATGTATATATTTATATACATATATGTATGTATATATGTACGTAAATATATGTATACACATATGAATTTATATGTATATATGTATGTATTTGTGTATATATATATATATATATATACACGTATATATATGTATGTTTATATATGTGTATATATTTGTATGTATATGTATGTATATATGTGTATTATGTATGTATGTATATATATATAGACATGTGTGTATACACACATGTATATATACATACACACATATATATATGTGTGTGTGTGTATATATACATATATATGTGTGTATGTATATATAATGTGTATCTACACATATATGTGTGTATGTATATATACACACACACACGTGCAGCCTTTTTTTGCACATGACATATCAAAGTTGGAGGGGAAAAATTTGATAATAATAATAATACAGTCTATCTTCGATTTTGTTTTTTCTCGTTTTTTTTGTTGTTGCCCATGTTTCTGTTGCTTACCCCAAAGCAAAGCACGCTGATGAAAGTGAACATCGACACATGACTTACATTTTACATCTCCTTGCAACTTCAGTTCCACACCTTCTCGTCTGCCCTGTTGAGGCGCTCCGTTCAGGTTCCGCCAGGTGGAAGGTTTGTGCACCAGTGGACAACATCTGCTTTCACTTGAAGGTTTAGCTGGCTAATGATGTGCTCTGGTTGCTATGGTTACACCTCCGGGCGCTAAGGGAATTTGTTCCCCCCCCCCCCCCTTTCCAACTTCCTTCCTCTGCGCAGGTTTGGAAACCAAATACTCATTTTCTTTCATTTTTGGACTTGCTGTTGCCATGGTGATAACCTGGCTAAACCCCCACACCTTGATCTTCCTCCGGTTTCAGGCCCAGATTGTTGTCCTTTTGGTTCTTATTCTTTGGGATCAGGACGGGCTGCTTTTGAATGTTCGTGATCTGATTTATTCCTCATGTTCTTTGTTTTACCACGAGTGGACAAAATTAAACAAAAGTGTTCTTTTTGGTCTCTTTTTCTTTTTTTTATCAATGGCCAATTTGTTAGAAGATTTTTCACACATGTACATTTTTCATATCCTTACAGCCTTTTTTCTAGTGTGTTTATCAGTTAGAATGAGGTTGCATTTTTGGTTTCATTTTTGTATATGCTGGGTTCCCCCCCAATATTTTCTAAATACTGGAGGGAAAATGATTGGCTGAAGGAAAAAGAGAATGTCTGCTTCTCTGATTCTTTTTTTTTTTTCTACGTGAGATTTAAGATTCAATAAAAATGTATGCAAATCATCCCTGCTCGTTTTACTCATTTAGTCCAAAATTTTCTAATTAATCAAGTGCGATTTGCAATGATTGTGCAAAAACTTAAAAAATGGCGAGTTAAAGCTCTACTGAAACCCACTACTACCGATAGTTTATATATCAATGATGAAATATTAACATTGCAACACATGCCAATACGGCCTTTTTAGTTTACTAAATTGCAATTTTAAATTTCCCGCGAAGTTTCCTGTTAAAAACGTCGTGGAATGTTGACCGGTGTTAGCGAACATGTTCTCCCACCACCGATCACGGCTAAAAGTAGTCTGTTTTTATCGCATAATTACACCGTATTCTGGACATCTGTGTTACTGAATATTTTGAAATTTGTTCAATTAATAATGGAGACGTCAAAGAGGAAAGGTGTTGCTGGAAAGCGGTGTATAGCAACACAAACACAGCCGGTGTTTCTTTTTGTTTGTTGTGAAACTTTAATATGGAACAGAGCGGTCAAGCAAACATGATTCTCTACCACATGTTGACCGGCAGGTTCCGGTGAGAAAATTGTGGTAATAAGTCGGCTCTTACAGTAAACATGTGTCGTTCCTCCTGTAGCTGTTAAAGAGGCTGCTGCCACTTTCTTGGCTCTTCCGTGGCTTCCCTCAGAGACACTGGCGGTCACCACACTCCTCCGACTTTGAGGTATGACTATATAATCTCACTAAAACACTAGTAACGGAATAAGCAGATAAGGGATTTTTCAGAATTATCCTAGTAAATGTGTCTAATAACATCTGAATCGCTCCCACTGCCCTCGTCTTTTATTTTATTTTTTTCTTCTAATCCTTCACTCTCACTATCCTCATCCACGAATCTTTCATCCTCGCTCAAATTAACGGGGAAATTGTCGCTTTCTCGGTCTGAATCGCTCTAGCTGCTGGTGACCATGATTGTAAACAATGTGAGGATGTGAGGAGCTCCACAACCTGTGACGTCACGCGCACGCCGTCTGCCACTTCCGGTACAGGCAAGGCTTTTTTTACTATCACCAAAAGTTGCGAACTTTATAGTCGATGTTCTCTACTAAATCCTTTCAGCAAAAATATGGCAATATCGCAAAATGATCAAGTATGACACATAGAATGGAGCTGCTATCCCCGTTTAAATAAGAAAATCTCATTTCAGTAGGCCTTTAACTACGATCGAGTCGTCTTTTAAAAAAATAAGGGCATTCATGTTTTCAATTAGCACATAGCGGCACAGCTCGGTTGGTAGAGTGGCCGTGCCAGCAACTTGAGAGTTGCAGGTTCGATTCCCACTTGTGCCATCCTAGTTACTGCCGTTGTGTCCTTGGGCAAGACACTTTACCCACCTGCTCCCAGTGCCACCCACACTGGTTTAAAGGTAACTTAGATATTGGGTTTCACTATGTAAAGCGCTTTGAGACACTTGAGAAAAGCGCTATATAAATATAATTCACACATTTTTATGTGGCGCCATTGCTTTCAAGAATTGTTGGCCTCATCTCACAAAATTTTCAAAGACCATCCATCCATCATCTTCCGCTTATCCGAGGTCGGGTCGCGGGGGCAGCAGCCTAAGCAGGGAAACCCAGACTTCCCTCTCCCCAGCCACTTCGTCTAGCTCTTCCCGGGGGATCCCGAGGCGTTCCCAGGCCAGCCGGGAGACATAGTCTTCCCAACGTGTCCTGGGTCTTCCCCGTGGCCTCCTACCAGCTGGACGTGCCCTAAACACCTCCCTAGAGAGACGTTGGGGTGGCATCCTGACCAGATGCCCGAACCACCTCATCTGGCTCCTCTCCATGTGGAGGAGCAGCGGCTTTACTTTGAGTTCCTCCCGGATGGCAGAGCTTCTCACCCTATCTCTAAGGGAGAGACCCGCCACACGGCGGAGGAAACTCATTTGGGCCGCTTGTACCCGTGATCTTATCCTTTCGGTCATGACCCAAAGCTCATGACCATAGGTGAGGATGGGAACGTAGATCGACCGGTAAATTGAGAGCTTTGCCTTCCGGCTCAGCTCCTTCTTCACCACAACGGATCGATACAACGTCCGCATTACTGAAGACGCCGCACCGATCCGCCTGTCGATCTCACGATCCACTCTTCCCCCACTCGTGAACAAGACTCCTAGGTACTTGAACTCCTCCACTTGGGGCAGGGTCTCCTCCCAAACCCGTAGATGGCACTCCACCCTTTTCCGGGCGAGAACCATGGACTCTGACTTGGAGGTGCTGATTCTCATTCCAGTCGCTTCACACTCGGCTGCGAACCGATCCAGTGAGAGCTGAAGATCCCGGTCAGATGAAGCCATCAGGACTACATCATCTGCAAAAAGCAGAGACCTAATCCTGTGGCCACCAAACCGGAACCCCTCAACGCCTTGACTGCGCCTAGAAATTCTGTCCATAAAAGACACAATTATTAAAACTCCTGGAATCAAACAAGGCGGACGCGACGTCACATATTGTGTTTGCGACAATTAGTTTAGTTTAGTCTTTATTTGAAGGGACAATGCACATAAACATTGAGCTGTACCAGATTATAGCTAAATAGCTCATTTCCATCTGCAGTCCCTGGCTACCTAAATTAAAGGGATACAAAAATCATGCAATAAAATGATGACAATAAAATCATACCATATCACATAATGAAATTAAGAAAAGTCATAAAATGGCCTTTCATGGACACATACTTAATATACAATACAACCACATCTCATTTACATCATCACACAAAGACAATACATGCTCTTGTTCACATCTGTCATCATTTGTTAAAACAACCATGATTTTAACAGACACACCTCACAATTTATAACAAAAATGCTGTCATGGATAAATATAATACACATTAAGTTGATCTGCCTGACATAGTGGCCACCTTAGTGACCGTGTGAGCAGCTTTGATTGCTCCAAAGCCACTTTTTAACTTTAATTGTAAATAAGGAGTAATCTGTTAAACTTTTCACGTTTGTTGTGAGCATACTTGCAAACCTTGAGACCTCCGATTTTGGGAGGTGGGGCGGGGGAGGAGTGTATTTGCAGCTAGAATTCACCAAGTCAAGTATTTCATTTATATATATTCCATCCATCCATTTTCTACCGCTTATTCCCTTTCGGGGTCACGGGGGGCGCTGTCGCCTATCTCAGCCACAATCGGGCGGAAGGCGGCGTACACCCTGGACAAGTCGCCACCTCATCGCAGGGCCAACAAAGATAGACAGACAACATTCACACTCACATTCACACACTAGGGACCATTTAGTGTTGCCAATCAACCTATCCCCAGGTGCATGTCTTTGGAGGTGGGAGGGGCCTATCCCCAGGTGCATGTCTTTGGAGGTGGGAGGGGCCTATCCCCAGGTGCATGTCTTTGGAGGTGGGAGGAAGCCGGAGTACCCGGAGGGAATTTATATATATATATACATATATACAGTATATATATATATATATATATATATATATATATATATATATATATATATATATATATATATAAAAGAAATACTTGAATTTCAGTGTTCATTTATTTACACATTTACACACACATAACACTCATCTACTCATTGTTGAGTTAAAGGTTGAATTGTCCATCCTTGTTCTATTCTCTGTCACTATTTTTCTAACCAAGCTGAACACCCTCTCTGATGATGCATTGCTGTGTGGGACGCACAAAAGTGCTTTCATCAAATGCACTAGAGTCTCGAAATCTTCCATCTCCCTCTAAAATGGCCCAAAACCGGTCAATCTTTGCTTCCTGAGGAAGATCTTCACTGCCAAGCACTCGGTAGTCCACTACTTCTTCCCAGAAGCTATCCAGGTCCAATCGCAGCTGCGGCTTGGAACTTATAAGCGTATTTCTTCATCTTACTCGTCGTCGGCGTCGCCACGGCTGTATCTTCCTTGTTCTTCTGCTTCTTCTCCAAAGTTGTGTGCGCAGTTGTGCACTGCACTCTCTAAAAGCTGTAGATGTTATTGTCACATATGCATGTACAGTAGATGGCAGTATTGTCCTGTTTCAGAGTGTCACAACATTGCTGTTTACGGCAGACGAACTGCTTTACGGTAGACTAAAACGTGACTGCTGTTGTTGTGTGTTGTTACCGCGCTGGGAGGACGTTAATGAAGCTGCCTAACAATAAACCCACATAAGAAACCAAGAACTCGCCCTCGATCATTCTACAGTTATAACGTCATTGGGCAGACATGCTGTTTATATTGTGGGAAGGCGGACGTGAAAACAGGCTGTCCTCACTCAGGTCCTCATAGAGTTGGAGGCCGCCCCCCCTCCAGCTCCGGCCGAATTTCGGGAGATTTTCAGGAGAAGATTTGTCCCGGGAGATTTTCGGGACAGTCGCTGAATTTCAGGAGTCTCCCGGAAAATCTGGGAGGGTTGGCAAGTGAGGTCGTTTCATTCCTTTATGGCTTTATATGAAAAGGCTGATTGTGCAAAAGATGTTTTACATCTGGGTACGCTACACTGCCCCCTGGTGGAGGCTCGTGTGTTTCTAGTTGTCACAGCAGATGTAAACTGGACAAAGTGCTTAAGTGGCGCTGGTGCAGTGTTATTTAGGATTCGATGGGCCATTCGTATTGATGCTAATCTTTGAATATTAGCTAAGTTTAACAATTTATATTTTTGGAGAACTAAACAGTGATGGTGATGTTGTGGTTTTCCGTCAAGGATTTTAAGCGATTGTTTGTGCAAAGTTTCCAGTGGCCTCAGGGTCATTTTGCTTGCCTGCGACCAACATGTTATACAAACCCCGTTTCCATATGAGTTGGGAAATTGTGTTGGATGTAAATATAAACAGAATACAATGATTTGCAAATCATTTTCAACCCATATTCAGTTGAATATGCTACAAAGACAACATGTTTGATGTTCAAACTCATAAACCCTTCTTTTTTTGTGTGCAAATAATCATTAACTTTAGAATTTGATGCCAGCAACACGTGACAAAGAAGTTGGGAAAGGTGGCAATAAATACTGATAAAGTTGAGGAATGCTCATCAAACACTTATTTGGAACATCCCACAGGTGTGCAGGCTAATTGGGAACAGGTGGGTGCCATGATTGGGTATAAAAACATCTTCCCAAAAAATGCTCAGTCTTTCACAAACAAGGATGGGGCGAGGGTCACCACTTTGTAAGCAAATTGTCGAACAGTTTTAGAACAACATTTCTCAACGTGGTACTGCAAGAAATTTAGGGATTTTACCATCTACGGTCCGTAAAATCATCAAAAAGTTCAGAGAATCCGGAGAAATCACTGCACGTATGTGATGATATTACGGACCTTTGATCCCTCAGGCGGTACTGCACCAAAACCCGACATCAGTGTGTAAAGGATATCACCACATGGGCTCAGGAACACTTCAGAAAACCACTGTCAGTAACTACAGTCGGTCGCCACATCTGTAAATGCAAATTAAAACTCTACTATACAAAGCCAATCTTTGAAATATATATAGATTTATTTATTAAAGGTAAATTGAGCAAATTGGCTATTCCTGGCAACTTATTTAAGTGTGTATCAAACTGGTAGCCCTTCGCATTAATCAGTACCCAAGAAGTAGCTCTTGGTTTCAAAAAGGTTGGTGACCCCTGCTTTATATGATTGTATATACTAGGTCATAAAATCAGTGTCAGTTGAGTCGGTCCATAGGTTGCCTGTAGGGATTTTTAATGTCCAGCAGATGTCAGTATTTAGTGACGCAGTATGGACACGGTATCAATACAGTTTTGCAATGTGTCGAAACGCTACATGATGCCTCATCAACCCATCACTAGTTGCCATTAACTGATCGGAGGGACAAGCGGTAGGAAATGGATGGATATTAACAATGCCATTATTAATCAATCTAGTGAATACCCATCCATCCATTTTCTACCGCTTATTCCCTTTCGGGGTCGCGGGGGGCACTGGCGCCTATCTCAGCTACAATCGGGCGGAAGGCGGGGTACACCCTGGACAAGTCGCCACCTCATCGCAGGGCCAACACAGAGAGACAGACAACATTCACACTCACATTCACACACTAGGGCCAATTTAGTGTTGCCAATCAACCTATCCCCAGGTGCATGTTTTTGGAAGTGGGAGGAAGCCGGAGTACCCGGAGGGAACCCACGCATTCACGGGGAGAACATGCAAACTCCACACAGAAAGATCCCGAGCCTGGATTTGAACCCAGGACTGCAGGACCTTCGTATTGTGAGGCAGACGCACTAACCCCTCTGCCACCGTGAAGCCCGATTAACTGATCGGAGGGACAAGCGGTAGGAAATGGATGGATATTAAGAATGCCATTATTAATCAATCTAGTGAATACCATGAATTGATTAACGTGGACCCCGACTTAAACAAGTTAAAAAACTTATTCGGGTGTTACCATTTAGTGGTCAATTGTACGGAATATGTACTGTACTGTGCAATCTATTAATAAAAGTATCAATCAATCAATCAATCAATCAATGAAAATTGCGATGATTGTTCAAAAACTTCAACAATGGCGGAGTTAACTACACTACAAACAATAGGCACGCTACAGTGTCTGCGCATGCGCACGCAGCTGTCGTACAAGTTAAGCATATTTTTTAATTAGCACACTTTTGTGTGGCGCCACTTAATTATACGATTATTTGTTTCATCCCCAAAAGTTTTCAAAGAGACGTTTATTAAAAAAATATTGGACTCGAACAAGGCGGACATGACGTCACATATTGTGTTTACGACAGTTCCACTCCGTTGGCAGCGGTTGCGTTATCTTTTTAGTTTGGCTTTACACGTTTGTAAATATTTTCACCCCCCGTCATGTCAGTGTGTGTAATTAAAACATGTTAGTCATTCACAACTGAGGTAAGGCACTTTTACTTTTAGTTGTGTGCTGTTCTTTCTTAGTCGTTCGTTACATTTGCTAGTGCTTTAATTAGACAGCTAACGGTGCTGGGAGGCTAATGCTAGTTTAAGCATGCTAACCTGTTTCTGTCTGCAGTTTAAACTTTCATCTCGTTCCGTTTGTTTAGTGTCCAAGTCCATCATTTTCTCTAATTTTTAAGTGCAGCCCCGTCAAATGCATTGCTGGGTACAGTAGAAAAATATTAATGCTAAATGCAGTCAGTTAAAGGCCTACTGAAATGAGATTTTCTTATTTAAACGGGGATAGCAGCTCCATTCTATGTGTCATACTTGATCATTTTGCGATATTGCCATATTTTTGCTGAAAGTAGAGAACATCCACGCTAATAAATGGGTTGTACTTGTATAGCGCTTTTCTACCTTAAAGGGACTCAAAGCGCTTTGACACTACTTCCACATTTACCCATTCACACACACTGATGGAGGGAGCTGCCATGCAAGGCGCCAACCAGCACCCATCAGGAGCAAGGGTGAAGTGTCTTGCTCAGGATACAACGGACGTGACAAGGTTGGTACTAGGTGGGATTTGAACCAGGGACCCTCGGGTTGCGCACGGCCACTGCGCCACGCCGTCCCAATGATAAATGGGTTGTACTTGTATAGCGCTTTTCTACCTTCAAGGTACTCAAAGCGCTTTGACACTACTTCCACATTTACCCATTCGCACACACTGATGGAGGGAGCTGCCATGCAAGGCGCCAACCAGCACCCACCAGGAGCAAGGGTGAAGTGTCTTGCTCAAGGACACAACGGACGTGACGAGGTTGGTACTAGGTGGGGATTGAATTCGGGTTGCGCACGGCCACTCTTCCGCCACGCCGTCCCTAATAAAAAAGCCTTGCCTGTACCGGAAGTAGCAGACGATGTGTGCGAGACATCACGGGTTGTGGAGCTCCTCACATTGTTTACAACAGTGTTTTTCAACCACTGTTAGTGTGCCGCGAGATACAGTCTGGTGTGCCGTGGGAAATTGTCTAATTTCTCCTATTAGGTTAAAAATATTTTTTGCAAACCAGTAATTATAGTCTGCAAATGATGTGTTGTTGTTGAGTGTCGGTGCTGTCTAGAGCTCTTAAATATCAGTAGGCGGCAGCAGGTAGATAATTGCTCTGTAGATGTCGGGAGGCAGTGTGCAGATAAAAAGGTTTCTAATGTTTAAACCAAAAATAAGTGAGTGCCCCTAAGAAAAGGCATTGAAGCTTAGGGAAGGCTATGCAGAACCAAACTAAAACTGAACGGGCTACAAATGTAAACAAAAAAAGAATGCTGGACGACAGCAAAGACTTACTGTGGAGCAAAGACGGCGTCCACAAAGTACATCCGAACATGACATGACACTCAACAATGTCCACGCAAAGAAGGATGAAAACAACTGAAATATTCTTGATTGCTAAAACAAAGTAGATGCGGGAAATATCGCTTAAAGGCCTACTGAAATGAGATTTTCTTATTTAAACGGGGATAGCAGGTCCATTCTATGTGTCATACTTGATCATTTTTGCGATATTGCCATATTTTTGCTGAAAGGATTTAGTAGAGAACATCCACGATAAAGTTCGCAAGTGTCGGTGTTAAGAGAAAAAGCCCTGCCTCTACCGGAAGTCGCAGACGATGACGTCGCAAGTGTGGGGGCTCCTCACATTCTTACATTGTTTTTAATGGGAGCCTCCAACAAAAAAAGTTATTCGGACTGAGAAAACAACAATTTCCCCATTAATTTGAGCGAGGATGAAAGATTCGTGTTTGAGGATATTGATAGCGACGGAATAGAAAAAAGAAAAAAAAAGCGATTGCATTGGGACGGAGTCCGATAGTTTTAAACACATTTACTAGGATAATTCTGGGAAATCCCTTATCTTTCTATTGTGTTGCTAGTGTTTTAGTGAGTTTAATAGTACCTGTTAGTCGGAAGAGTGTCTCCAGGGGTGTCTTGACGCCAATGTCTCAGGGAAGTCGACGGCAAGTTCAGCTTTTCTCCGGTAAGAAGCGACTTTTTAACCACAATTTTCTCACCGAAACCTGCTGGTTGACATTTGATCTGGATTCATGTTCGCTTGACCACGCTCTGATCCATAGTAAATTTTCACCTCCGGGAATTTTAAGCAAGGAATCACCGTGTGTTTGTGTGGTTAAAGGCTAAAGCTTCCCAACTCCATCTTTCTACTGTGACTTCTCCAATATTAATTGAACAAATTGCAAAAGATTCAGCAACACAGATCTCCAAAATACTGTGTAATTATGCCGTTAAAGCAGACGACTCTTTGCTGTGTGCGCGAGTAGCGCTCATGTTTCCTAAAAACGCGTGACGTCTTGCGTACACATCATCATTACACGACGTTTTCAAGACGAAGCTCCCGGGAAATTTAAAATTGTAATTTAGTAAACTAAAAAAGCCGTATTGGCATGTGTTGCAATGTTAATATTTCATCATTGATATATAAACTATCAGACTGCGTGGTGTGTAGTAGTGGGTTTCAGTAGGCCTTTAAAGGAAGACATGAAACTGCTACAGTGAAATACCAACAATAAAAGACTAAAAGCCACCAAAATAAGAGTGCAAGACAAGAAGTAAAACACTACACACAGGAAAACAGCAAAAAAGTGAAAATAAGTCCTGAAGTGATGTGACAGGTGGTGACAGTACACCTACTTTGAGACGAGCTATAGTGATGCATGCTTGCTTATGCTTTAAGGTCATATCCAACAATTGCTACAACCACATTTTACTGTTAAGTGAGTTTCAATTTTAAATAATTTCTGCTGGTGGTGTGCCTCCGTATTTTTTCAACACGAAAAATGTGCTTCGGCTCAAAAAAGGTTGAAAAACACTGGTTTACAATCATGGCCACCAGCAGCTAGAGCGATTCGGATCGAGAAAGCGACAATTTCCCCATTAATTTGAGCGAGGATGAAAGATTTGTGGATGAGGATAGTGAGAGTGAAGGAATAAAAGGGGGGGAAAAGATGAGGGCAGTGGGAGCGATTCAGATGTTATTAGACACATTTACTAGGATAATTCTGGAAAATCCCTTATCTGCTTTTTGTGTTACTAGTGTTTTAGTGAGATTATATAGTCATACCTGAAAGTCGGAGGGGTGTGGTGACCGTCAGTGTCTGAGGGAAGCCACGGAGGAGCCAAGAAAGTCACAACTGCAGGAGGAACGACACTCATGTTTACGGTAAGAGCCAACTTATTACCACAATTTTCTCACCGAAACCTGCCGGTTGACATGTGGTAGAGAACCATGTTCGCTTGACCACTCTGTTCCATAGTAAAGCTTCACAACAAACAAAGAAACACTTGCTGTGTTTGTGTTGCTATAGCCGGCTGCAGTACACCGCTTTCCACCAACATCTTTCTTCTTTGACGTCTCCATTATTAATTGAACAAATTGCAAAAGATTCCGCAACACAGTTGTCCAGAATACTGTGTAATTATGCGATAAAAACAGACAACTTTTAGCCGTGATCGGTGCTGGGAGACAATGTCCGCTACCACCGGTGACGTCACGCGCACGCGTCATCATTCTGCAACGTTTTCAACAGGATACCTCGCAGGAAATTTTAAATTGCAATTTAGTAAACTAAACCGGCCGTATTGGCATGTGTTGCAATGTTAAAGGCCTATTGAAACCCACTACTACCGACCACTCAGTCTGATAGTTTATATGTCAATGATGAAATATTAACATTGCAACACATGCCAATACGGCCTTTTTAGTTTACTAAACTGCAATATTAAATTTCCCGCGGAGTTTCTTGTTGAAAACGTCGCGGAATGATGACGTGTTTTTGTGACGTTTCGGGTTGCAGGGGACGTACTAGCTCAGCACCACTCACGGCTAAAAGTCGTCTCTTTTCATCCCGCAATTACACAGTAATTTGGACATCTGTGTATCTGAATCTTTTGCAATTTGTTCATTTTATAATGGAGACTATAAAGAACAATGCTGTTGGTGGAAAGCGGTGGATTGCAGCTGGCTTTGGCCCAAAGACACAGCCGGTGTTTCTTTGTTTGTTGTGAAGCTTTAACACAGAGCGTTCAAGCGAACATGTTTCTCTACGTCAACCAGCATGTTTTTGGATGTGAAAATTTTGATATATATCTTACCGGAGACATCAGTGTATTGTTCGTCCTGCAGTAGCTGTCAAAAAAGGCAGCTGTGAGCTTAGCTCCTCGGCTTCTCTCTGAGACACTGGCGGTCACTGCAACCATCCGACCTCGAAGTATGTCTTTACAATCTCATTAAAACACTATGAAAACAATAAGCACATAAGGGATCTTCCAGAATTATCCTAGTAAATGTGTCTAATTACATCTGAAACGCTCACACTGCCGCCGCCTGGAGCCGTCGCTTTTTTTTTTTTTTTTTCTCTCTAGTCCTTCACTATCAATATCTTCAGCCATAAATCTTTCATCCTCGCTCAAATTAATGGGGAAGAAATTGTCGTTTTCTCGGTCCGAATAGCTCTTTTTGTTGGAGGCTCCCATTATAAACAATGTGAGGATGTGAGGAGCCCACACACGGGCGACGTCATTGTCTGCTACTTCCGGTACAGGCAAGGCTTTTTTATTAGCGACCAAAAGTTGCAAACTTTATCGTGGATGTTCTCTACTAAATCCTTTTCAGCAAAAATATGGCAATATCGCGAAATGATCAAGTATGACACATAGAATGGACCTGCTATCCCCGTTTAAATAAGAAAGTCTCATTTCAGTAGGCCTTTAATATTTCATCATTGATATATAAACTGTCAGACTGCGTGGTCGCTAGTAGTGGGTTTCAGTAGGCCTTTAAAAGTCAATGTTATGCATTTCTCAGAAAGACAATGGTGGCGTAGTGGCCGGGCAGGAAGGAGAAGAGGTCTTCCCAAAGATGGCCACTGAGCTCCATGAGGCGATAGTCATGGCCAAGCAGGAGCGCCACAAAAATCTCTTCCTCAACTACAGAAATCTGAACCATTTCCCAGTGGATCTGCTCAAAGATGAAGGCCTGCAGTTTCTGGAGAGGCTTTACATGAAGAGGAACTTGCTCACTACGTTGGTAAGCAATGGACGCTTAACTTGTCATTAGGGATGATGTTTGTGAAGAAATTCATCGATTTCGAAGCCATTATCGAACCGATTCCTAATCAATCAATCAATGTTTATCACAAGTGCCTCAAAGGGCTGCATAAGCCACAACGACATCCTCGGTTCAGAGCCCATAAAAGGGCAAGGAAAAACTCACAACCCAGTGGGACGTCAATGTGAGTGACTATGAGAAACCTTAGAGAGGACCGCAGATGTGGGAGAACCCTCCCACCCCAGAGGAGACCGGATGCAATGGACGGTATAGCTCGGTTGGTAGAGTGGCCGTGCCAGCAACTTGAGGGTTGCAGGTTCGATTCCTGCTTCCGCCATCCTAGTCACTGCCGTTGTGTCCTTGGGCAAGACACTTTACCCACCTGCTCCCAGTGCCACCCACACTGGTTTAAATGTAACTTAGATATTGGGTTTCACTATGTAAAGCGCTTTGAGTCACTAAAGAAAAGCGCTATATAAATATTATTCACTTCACTTCACGTTGAGTGGGTCTAACATAATATTGTGAAAGTCCAGTCCATAGTGGATCCAACATAATGGTGAGAATCTAGTCCATAGTGGATCTAACATAATAGTGACAGTCCAGTCCATAGTGGATCTAACATAATAGTGAGAGTCCAGTCCATAGTGGATCTAACATATTAGTGAGAGTTCGAGTCCATAGTGGATCTAACATAATAATGTGAGAGTCCAGTCCATAGTGGATCTAACATATTAGTGAGAGTTCGAGTCCATAGTGGATCTAACATAATAATGTGAGAGTCCAGTCCATAGTGGATCTAACATATTAGTGAGAGTTCGAGTCCATAGTGGATCTAACATAATGTGAGAGTACAGTTCATAGTGGATCTAACATAATAGTGAGAGTCCAGTCATAGTGGATCTAACATAATAGTGAGAGTCCAGTCCATAGTGGATCTAACATAATAGTGAGAGTCCAGTCCATAGTGGAGCTAACATAATAGTGAGAGTCCAGTCTATGGTGGATCCAACATAATAGTGAGAGTCCAGTCCATAGTGGATCTAACACAATAGCGAGAGTCCAGTCCATGGTGGATCTAAAATAATAGCGAGAGTCCAGTCCATAGTGGACGTAACATAATAGTGAGAGTCCAGTCCATAGTGGAGCTAACATAATAGTGAGAGTCCAGTCCATAGTGGATCTAACATAATGTGAGAGTCCAGTCCGTAGTGAATCTAACATAATGTGAGAGTCCAGTCCGTAGTGAATCTAACATAATAGTGAGAGAATAGTCCATAGTGGATCTAACATAATAGTGAGAGTCCAGTCCATAGTGGAGCTAACATAATAGTGAGAGTCCAGTCCATAGTGGATCTAACATAATGTGAAAGTCCAGTCCGTAGTGGATCTAACATAATAGTGAGAGTCCAATCCATAGTGGATCTAACATAATCGTGAGAGTCCAGTCCATAGTGGATCTAACATAATCGTGAGAGTCCAGTCCATAGTTGATCTAACACAATAGTGAGAGTTCAGTCCATGGTGGATCTAAAATAATAGTGAGAGTCCAGTCGATAGTGGAGCTAACATAATAGTGAGAGTCCAGTCGATAGTGGATCTAACATAATAGTGAGAGTCCAGTCGATAGTGGAGCTAACATAATAGTGAGAGTCCAGTCCATAGTGGATCTAACATAATGTGAGAGTACAGTTCGTAGTGAATCTAACATAATGTGAGAGTCCAGTCCGTAGTGGATCTAACATAATAGTGAGAGAATAGTCCATAGTGGATCCAACATAATAGTGAGAGTCCAGTCCATTTCGGGGCCAGCAAAAGACCATCCCGAGCGGAGACGGGTCAGTAGCACAGAGATTTCGCCAACCGATGCACAGACGAGCATCGATTATCTTATTGAATCCGGATAGATAACAGAGCAAACACTGCCCTGGTCACTGATATTCGAGTATACGTTTTCACACAGTTGCTTTTTGTTGCAGGCATTACACTGCAGGCGTTTCTCACTCTTTCTTGTCTCTGCTTCTCACAGAGAGGAAAAACGAGGTCACCTTCTTACATACGTCACATATTGTCACACGTGCAGCGTCACACGCCATCGCGGAGCAAAAAGGTAGCGGCACGGTAACATTAGCTGCTGTTAGAGAGAGAAGGTGCGAATCTGGTAACAAATGAAGGAAGAAGTATTCATTCCCAAGAAAAACAGCACAGTGTCCATCTTCTGGCGGTGGTTTGGCTTTAAGATGGTATATGTTGAACTATTATGCAGCAAAAGCGTTTCTACAAAAAGTAGTAGTAGTACTTATGTAGCATCATTTGAAAAGTCACCTGCTCGAGAATGGAGAGTGCTTGAAACTCTGCATGTCAACATCTCCGGCCGGTGCCACGCCAACAAATAGCCGAAGCAACTATTTCCAGATCAACACCGTATGAAAAAAATAGTCAACAAGCCTGAGGAGATAATGTCCACAGTAACCTACCACATAGCGAAGAACATACACTATTTGATTTGCTATTATACAGCTAATTTTTACTTGACAGTTATTAAAATATCTTGTGTGACATCATGCACAAAAGTGCACTTTAATGGTTTTATAATATTGTGGTGATCTGTACAAAAAGTGCACTTAAATATAGTGTTGTTTTGATACGTCATCTTGGTGACATCATGCACGAAAGTGCACTAATAGCTTGTTTTAAAATGTCTCTGACAATCTTGCACTTTCTGTTTTGAAATGACATAAATGTTTGTGCCATTGCTTAATAATTGTTTAATACATACAGTTTTGGTCAATTAACTTAGTTGTGATTTCCCTCTCTGCATGAAAGTTTAAAATGAGCATATATTTGTTGCAATCCGCTGCTCGTATCTACACATATTAGTTATTTTTCCATTCTGGTATCACTCTCCGTCAAGTGACTGTTTATTTCCTGTTTAGCCTGTCATCATGGTAACTCATCAGTCCACCTGCCAATCCCGGTCCACACACACCTGTTTTGTCTAATCACCCTCCTATTTAAGACAGCCTCTTTGTTCATTTCTTCCTGGGTTCATAAATTGCTCTCATGCAACAAGTGACGACTGCTACTTTTTCTACTTTTATTCTCGCTAGCTCCCACTTGATTATTCCAGTTTTCATACTGATGATTTGTTTTCTCGTTTGTGCTTTCATGCCAAGTTTAGTTTTCTGTTTGTATTTCCTAGTTTTCATACTAGCGTTTTTGGTTTGCCTTTTTATTAGCTCCAGCATTTCTGTTCAGAGCTCTCTTTT
Source organism: Nerophis ophidion (assembly GCF_033978795.1). Classification (NCBI taxonomy): domain Eukaryota; kingdom Metazoa; phylum Chordata; class Actinopteri; order Syngnathiformes; family Syngnathidae; genus Nerophis; species Nerophis ophidion. Next base: position 2,922,631 of record NC_084612.1, read on the forward strand.
TGTTAAATAAATATTTTAAGATCCTACCTTTTGTTGTGTTCACGTCATCGCATCCACGGAGGGACAACCCCGGCATTACCATGCCCACCAGTCCTCACAATATTAATGAAGTATGAACTAGAATGTTTTAATGTAGACACATAGAATCATCATACTGCTGTAATTATGGTATATACATCAGTTGTTAATTCAAGGCCAAGGCAAAATATCGAAATATACATCGTGCATCGTGACATGGCCTAAAAATATTGAGATATTAATGAAAGGCCATATCGCCCAGCCCTAAAAAAGGCTAATGTTAATGTTAGCCACTGACTATGTTTAGATAACGTTAGTCTAGCTAACATTAGTGCATTCCTGGTTGACATAAGAGGTAACGTTCTTTTAGCCTAAAGACTATAAGTGAGCAGATATGGAAATGAACCGGCAACAGTTAACATTAGTTACACATCGGCAATATCACTGGGACTACAGGTTGAAGCGGAGGAAGAGGGGCGTGCTTCGTCATCTCTGTCGCTACTTCTCCCCGTGTCGCAGACACGACACGTTTCTCCAACCTCCAGGTTATGTACGGCTTGAGCATTTTTCAACATGTTTGTTGTACTGCTCCCCTTACAGGAAGGCGAAGCCTGGCAATAATTGCAGATAGCCATTTCCTCGTCGTATTTCTTAGTAAAGTGAAGCCATGCCTTGGAGCGATTTTTTTTTTCAGTCTGTTGTTGTTGCCGCTTCTGTATCTGCAGCCGGATGACTGAGCTACGTCATTTCCCATGACACGGGATTCGAACAAAGAACCAAATCTTTTTCTTTACTATAGTGGCTTCTGATTGATTGATTGATTGAAACTTTCATTGGTACATTGCTCAGTTCAGTACATATTCCGTACAATTGACCACTAAATGGTAACACCCAAATACGTTTTTCAACTTGTTTAAGTCGGGGTCCGCGTTAATCAAATCATGGTAGAATTGATAACGGGAACCGTTTCTTAAAAAGGGATGCGAATCCATGGAATCGGTTCTTTTCTCACTGAACAATCCGGAGAACCGGTTTTCGAACATCATCCCTACTTGTCATTAAACAGACATGTATTAGGTTTGTTTCATGTGTCTTTTGTTGCCTTATCAGCCTGACAATCTTCCACAGAAGTTACCAAATCTAATAGAACTGTAAGTATTTTGTGTCAAGATTCTGTACGAAAAATAGATCGCTTTACTTATTTGTTCTTAGGTTGTAACGTATATTTTTTTCCTCAGGTATTTGCACTCTAACAACATAGTGCTTATTCCGGAAGGTGAGTCTCCTAAGTCATGTGATAAGTCATAAACGCATGTAACTTACGCACAGTACCGGTCGAAAGTTTAATTGTTAAAAACTGGGTGATGCTTTTGTAGCAGTGGGATACATTGGGGTCGTCTTCTGCCATGCCTTTGTAGTTGTTTGACAAAAGCTAACTATGTACTACGGCTGGGTAGTAAAACAATAGCAATATATATATTCCGATAGACACGTAATCAATATCAATAAAACAAATGTGACGCAAGATTGGTTGCATGAACCAAGGCACTCACTGACCGCCCAACGCAGGAAGTAAACACTGATCAGTGAGAGTGACACACTAACAGCCAATCAGGTAACAATATTCAGTGTTGATGCTAGGAATTTTCAAAATGGGGTCCCAGGGACCCCATCAAATCATACATTCGGGGTTCCACTTTTATGTAAGCGTTTTGAAAACAAATGATCAATGTATGCATGATCCTGTTATATCTCACATTCTATATTGTGTTTTGGAAAAAGGTTGTCACAAACATTACTTAATTCATAAAAATAAAAAATACAAAAGAAAACACATTTTTATGCATATTAGTATATAAAAATAAATATATGAGTACTCAATTATAAATGTTCATTCACTTTCTTCTTTACGTCATGGATCTAAACTTTGCATTTTTTTCTATATTTTCATTTCATAAGTTGTAGGTGTATTTATTTCAGTGTAAAAGTGTAGAATGTTTTTTGCGTCGGTCATGAAATGATGATAATGGTGTGCCAGGGCATACATACGTATGACACATTGATTATTCTCACCTGTATGTAGACCATGAGTCGTTTAAAAACCGCCACATCTACACTTTCATGGCAAATAATTAGACTTAGACTTCCTTTTTATTGTCATACAAATTTGAACTTTGCAGTACAGATAAGAACGAAATTTCATTGCATTAGCTCGTTGTAGTGCAGGATAAAGGAGTAACAAGGTGCAGATATAAATAAATAGATAAATATATTGCACTTTTGCATATGCATCCACGTTTATGGATGTATGTTATACTGTCTTTATATTCCAGCAAGTTAATCAATTTTTTAGGGGGAATTGAGGGGATTATTTTGATGCCTTCAACAGTCTTACGGCCCGAGGGAAGAAGCTGTTACAGAACATAGATGTTCTGCTATGGAGGTTGCGGAACCTCTTTCTAGAGTCCAGCAGTGAAGACAGTCCTTGGTGGGGGTGGGAGGAGTATAATAATGCCAACAAACTTAGAATTTTGCCAGTCAGTTTCAATGTCATTTAATACAATGACCCTCAATGCCTCGAGCATTTAATCTCTGGCTTCGTGATGGCCATAAACTGTGTGTTCCCCTTTAAGAATGGCAATACGTGGGGAGAGTGACGTGTGTAAGTGAGTGGGAAAGTTAGGAGAGGAAGCGCAAGCATGTTCAGGAGTGTTAGTCGCAAGGTGGATGTCCGCTTGGCTTTGTGGAAAACATGAATAAAGAGTTGTAACTAATTGACGGCATCGTCATTCCGACCAAAAAGCAGAACTGTAGGGACCCACTGCCGGGTAAAGTGGACAATGCATCGGCCCTGGAGGGAACGTCTCCCCTACGCTCCTCGACCACAGTCTGGGAGCCGACAAGCAGGAAAGTTTTAACATAATGTTTCTTGGTGCCTGGTGAGGCTGGATCTTTGAAAATCAGTGTGACAGGTCGTAAAGGTTTTGTTTTTATTAGCCCGTTTATATGGCGTGCGAAACATCTTTCCATCTTCATAAGTGAGCCATTTGCTTAAAACTGGCTCCTGAAGCCACTTTTCATTGAAGCTTCGCTTCTTGGGTTGAAGGAATCAATAAAGTACTATCGATCTATCTATTATTGCTCGCCATGACGAAAACAACACGCGGAAGTCTTAATACCGAAAATGCAGTATTTGTGATTGATTAAACTTGCGGGGAATCAAAAATTAAGAAAATGTACCGAAAAGTTAATGACTTTAAAGTCGACCAATAAAAACGTAACAAACAGGGACGGAAATTGGACTCGTTAAATATAAACAAAACAAAACACCGGCGGAAAGCGATAATCAATAAAAAAACAAATATACCAGAGTTTTGACCCGGAGAAGGCAGGGTCAGTAAAAAAAAAATCAAATCCGCATCCCAGGGAAGCGCGGACTTCTGAAAATGCGCAGGCATCCTTTCTGATTTCAATGTGTAAAAAGACACAAAAAGTGTGTTAACGCCAACGGTAAATATTTAAATAATTGGTTGCACCATCTTTTTGTGTCGCGGTTGATTCCATGCATGGAGTGAGAAGAGAAAGTAAAAATGAGTGCTGCTGAGAGCCAAGAAATTGTTGATAAAACAGGAAAAGTCACCATGACAGTATGGCAGTTTTGTTTTGTTTTTATCAATCGGACCGTAGTCAGGACCAAAGTGCTCAAAATCAGTAAAACCCCACCACCTTATCCGCACTGTTAGGTTTCTCTCTGTTGACATTTTAAAACTTTGTACTATTTTTTAAGTTAAGTTAAAGTACCAATGACCGTCACACATTTTGTTGCACTTCATTAGACATTTCTTTCCTAATCCTTATTTTTGCACCTTGATTTTTAAGAGGCTATTGTTTGGTGTTCAATGTCATTTTTGATTGTTGTTTGGATTGTTTGAGTGTTTTCCCTGCCTGTGTTGACATTTCCTTACCTTTCTGCCTTGATAGCTGAGGGGATTATAATCCGGTTGGTAACATTTGAAATAAAAATGTTCACATTTAATATATTTTTCTCCTGGTCCTTATTTTCCATAGGTCATAAAGAATATCAATAGTTGTCCATATTGGCCGATATAAAAAAACTTATCATGGTACAGTTTTCAGCCATATCGCCCAGCCCAACTATATACCATATTAACACATTGAAACACTAAAACACACTGATTAGAATAGAGTAGAAGAGAATAGAAAGTACTTTATTGATCCCTTGGGGAAATTCAGCACCACAGTTCGCTCACAAGAGACAATAATAAATAATATAATATATATCGTATATTATATATATAATATACAATATATAAATAATATAAATATATTTTACATATATTCAACATATAAGTGCAACATAGTTTTGCTGTTTTATTGAGTGAGCTTAAACCTTTGTTATACCCTAAATATAAGGCCTGGAAAAAAAAAACAGTAAATTATAATAGAGTTAATGCGTATGCGCCTATGGTGTGTTTCCCAGCAATTGGAAACTTGGCCCGTCTGCAGTCACTGGACCTGAGCAACAACGCCCTCCAGCTGCTGTGTCCGGAGGTGGGCCGACTGAGGACGTTACGCCACCTGAGGCTGTCCAACAACCAGTTGAAGTGCCTCCCGCCAGGTAAATACTCTTGTTGTCGTCGTGTCTGGGCTTTTAGCGTTATTGAGCTTTGATTTTTAGGCTTTGCTAAAAAGGCTGCTGTCGCTCTTAGTAAAAGCACATGTTCTTTGAATATTTTCCACCTTCTAGTGGCACTAGAGTGAAGTGAAGTGAAGTGAATTTTATTTATATAGCGCTTTTCTCTAGTGACTCAAAGCGCTTTACATTGTGAAACCCAATATCTAAGTTCCATTTAAACCAGTGTGGGTGGCACTGGGAGCAGGTGGGTAAAGTGTCTTGCCCAAGGACACAACGGCAGTAACTAGGATGACGGAAGCGGGAATCGAACCTGCAACCCTCAAGTTGCTAGCACGGCCACTCTTACCAACGGAGCTACGCCGCCTAAAGGGTCCAAAACGAGAGAAACAAAACAGGCTATCAAAACAGATCTGACCTGACCCTTAAACCAACAAAAATACTGACAACTCAAAACGTTCCGGCTATGGAGGGGAAAAAGTGGCTAAGAATAAAACTACTAAATACAACAAAAGGCGCTCCAACGGAGGCAATGCTAGGGAGCTAATCTTACCCGACAAAAGTCTACAAACAAAGAATCTCCCGTGGTTCGAAAGGTACAAAAAAACCTGGCAATGGCTGCAAACGAGACTGCGGCAAAGGAAACACTTTAAGTATGCACAAGAAGATCCGAAACACTCTGGCACAGGACAGAAAGAGGGAGGGTGACATAGGTGGGCACAATCAGGCAATCCGGAAAGACGTCTGACCAGTGATACAAGAGGAAGAGCAAGTGATCTGAAACGAGAGGAAGAGTCATAAAAACAAGTTGCCTCTATCCTGAAGCTATTATCGTATATATCTGATTTATGACACCAAAAGACTTCTAAAGTTTGTGAATAAATGGATAGGATCAAAATAGTATAAATTTTTTGATTGATTGATACTTTTATTAGTAGATTGCATAGTTCAGTACATATTCCGTACAATTGACCACTAAATGGTAACACCTGAATAAATTTTTCAGCTTGTTTAAGTAGGGGTTAACGTTAATCAATTCATGGTAATCTCACAGATAACTAAATAAGCAGACTTTGTCAGAGCCAACAACCATTACTTTCCAGAAAATAATGATCCAGAACCTTATATTTTTGAGCCCGAACACCAAGAGGATGAGCTAGGCCGAGTGCTAAACAGATGTAGCTTTATTGAAACACTATAGTACAGGGGTGGGCATGACGTCGATCTCAAGCCAGGCATTAAAAAATAGACATAAAAATGAGCAATCATCAATCATACCAAGACTTCACTTTCGTCAGTTGTTTGACATTCTCGGCACCCGAGGATCTTGTGAGATGACGCTGGCTGCTGCGAGCTCATATTTAAGAAAAAAATCACTAACAGGGCGGACGCAGAGAAACACATTTTATTTCTAGAGACTCCGTACCTACTGTCAAAACTCTAATGACCGACTGCACAGTTCCTGTCTTCACCATAAAAGACCTGTTTCATCCTGCCTGTGCTAACAAAATAAGAGTCTCAGAAAGCTAGCGTGCACAAGCTAGCAAGCTACGGAGTTTGATGCCAATGTATTTCTCCCCCGCCCTCAGCGACCGCTTTCTCACTTGCTTGCCCACCCGCACACTCACTGACGTCACTCACCTGCTGCCAGACATTAAAGGGCCACACACATATGCTACTCTCATAACAAAGTGTTTAAAAAGGAGTATGCAAGTTGGACAAATGAGATGCCAAATCCAACCACTTTCATGTGGTATTGGACAGAAAGGAGGACTTTTTTTTCTCCTCCATTTGAAAATGCGGACGTTATCAGCACCACTGTCTAATTCCAATCAATGCAAGTCATCAGAATCAAATACACCAACTTATATTCTTGTCTTCATGAAAGAAAGGAATCTATGTGTGTTAAACATGCTTGTATTATCATTAAACACCATTAACTTGTTAACAAAAATGTCTCTTTCATAAATAAATAAATATACATTTTAAATAGGAATGAGGTAGATCTCCTCGACTTGGTCAATTGAAAAGTAGCTCACCTGCAGAAAAAGTGTGAGCGCCCCTGCTATAGTAACTGCAGCGTTGCTAGATGCGAAACATACAAACTAACCGTAATAAAGCATTATAAAATAAACACTTACTGTAATATGTCCACTCTTGCTTGGATGCCAACCTACGGGATGCTTACACAATCTTGTTCACAAAGGGTTAAAAAAAAGTTGCAGCACCTTGTGGGGATATGAAAGTCGACCAGACTGTCGGTGCATGGCCATATTTGTCTACTATCAGGTAAAAGATTAATTAATTATCATCTGGAATTTACTTTTAGCAAGTTTCAGACGCTGTGATAAGGTGGCGACTTGTCCAGGGTGTATGTACCCTGCCTACCGCCCGAATGTAGCAGGGACAGGCTCCAGCGACCCCGAAAGGGACAAGCGGTAGAAATGGATGGAAGTTTGAGACGAAGCAAAAGCAGCCGTTGACTTATAATGTGTTAACAATAGCAGCTTAAGATAGCAATTGGCTAGCTCACTGCTATCAATGCGCCGCTAAAATAGTCAATCTGCATTGGCACTGACAATAACAATATCACTCGTATTCGGTTAATTTTCAGGTCACGACATGTAAATAGAATATTGTTGGTGCTTTCTGGATGTTATGAGAGTGTATAATGAGTGCAATAGAGGTCCACCGTTGGTATAGCTGTTATTTGTATTCCATTTGTAGAGAAAATTGTTCAACTTCAGTTCTGGTCCCCTCGCCTTAATACGACAAGCCATCAGATAAAGAACCTGGGAGGACTTTTCTCTTTTAAATTTAGAGGTCTGAACAAGAGCAATATCTGTATCTGACTGAGGCATCCAATAGTTACTTTTGTCTGGAAAATTAAAATTTTTTATTTGTTTTCTTAATTTCATCCTTAATTTGGTTCCTGCCTTACTTACTATTGTGTGACCGCCACCAAATAAGCGGACAATGTAAAGGTACCGTATTTTTCGGACATTAAGTCGCAGTTTTTTTCCTAGTTTGGCAAGGGTTGCGACTTATACTCAAGAGCAACTTTTGTATGAAATTATTAACACGTTACCGTAAAATATCAAATAATATTATTTAGATCATTCACGTAAGAGACTAGACGTAGAAGATTTCATGGGATTTAGCGATTTAGGAGTGACAGATTGTTTGGTAAACGTATAGTATGTTCTATGTTATAGTTATTTGAATGACTCTTACCATAATCTGTTACGTTAACATACCAGGCACCTTCTCAGTTGGTTATTTATGCGTCATATAACGTACACTTATTCAGCCTGTTGTTCACTATTCTTTATTTATTTTAAATTGCCTTTCAAATGTCTATTCTTGGTGTTGGGTTTTATCAAATAAATTTCCCCCAAAAATGCGACTCATAGTCCAGTGCTACTTATATATGTTTTTTTTCTTTCTTCATTATGTATTTTCGGCAGATGTGACTTATTCTCCGGAGCGTTAGAGTGCTGGACTTTATTTGCAAATGGCACATTGTAGCTGCGTTAGCCCCACAGGCCAGTAGGAGGCAACGTTGTTCCTTTAAAACAAATGAAGAGAGAAGTAGTGTCACTAAAACAAATATTTATTACAAGAACATTTATTGTAACCTGCTTGAAAATATGAATATTCTTAATGTATTTTGACCTAACCAAGCTAATCAACTGCACAATCGACACATGTAAACTTAATTAGGTACTTAAGTGATATGGGCAAAAATACATATTGCAATATATATGCAAATAACGTCATATGTCAATTTACTTTGTTGCATATAAATGATATTAGAACCATTTCAAAACAGGTTACAAAGCCTACTAAGTTAGCTGCTGACGTATCAGTTCCTGTTTTATTACTTTCGGTAAGCTATTATTAATCTACTTAATTAAGTTAGCATTTTCTCCTCGTGACTGCGTGGGTTCCCTGCAAGTACTCCGGCTTCCTCCCACCTCCAAAGACATGCATCTAGGGATAGTTTGATTGGCAACAGTAAATGGTCCCTCGTGTGTGAATGTTGTCTATCGGTGTTGTCCGTGCGATGAGGTAGCGACTTGTCCAGGGTGTACACCGCCTTCTGCTCGAGTGCAGCTGGAATAGGCTCCTCCAACACCCCAGTGACCCCAAAAGGGACAAGGGATAGAATAAGAAAACGTGTTACTTTCTGCTGTAATGGTGAGCCATTTACCCTTTTTTTGAAAAGCAGAGATCACTTTTATTTAGCGTTTATTAAGTATCCGTGTTCGTGTGGATTGGGCCTTGATAATTATCTCTGCGTTTTGGCCTCTTGCCCTCACAAACGCAAACTTTTGCAAGTACTGGCCAAAGCATAGAGTTCCAAAACTCTCCGTATGGCACATGCGTGTACACGGCTCATACGGAGACTTTCACTCCTCTGGTGACATCACGGTTATGCGCTATCATTCCAATAACACGCCTGGCTGGCTTTAAACACATTTTAAGAGGACTAACTTTAAAGGCCTACTGAACTGAGATTTTCTTATTTAAACGGGGATAGCAGGTCCATTCTATGTGTCATACTTGATAATTTTGCGATATTGCCATATTTTTGCTGAAAGGATTTAGTAGAGAACATCAACGATAAAGTTTGCAACTTTTGGTCGCTAATAAGAAGCCTTGCCTGTACCGGAAGTAGCAGACGATGACGTCACCGGGCTCCTCACATCCTCACATTGTTTATAATGTGAGCCTCCAGCAGCAAGAGCTATTTAGACCGACAAAGCGACAATTTCCTCATTAATTTGAGCAAGGATGAAAGATTCGTGGATGAGGAAATTTAAAGTGAAGGCCTAGAAAAAAGAAAAACAAGTTAAAAAAAAAAAAGAAGGGCAAGTGAAAGCGATTCAGATGTTTTTAGACACATTTACCAGGATAATTCTGGGAAATCCCTTATCTGCCTATTGTGTTGCTAGTGTTTTAGTGAGTTAAATAGTAACTGATAGTCGGAGGGGTGTGGCCACGGGTGTGTTGACGCCAGAGTCTTTGAGAGAAGTCACGGCAGCAAGAGGACGCTGGCTCCGCTGATCTCCGGTAAGAGGAGACTTATTTCCACAATTTTCTCACCGAAAACTGCCGGTTGACATGTAGTCGTGATCCATGTTCGCTTGACCGCTCTGATCCATAGTAAAGCTTCACCTCCGGGAATTTTAAACAAGGAAACACTGTGTGTTTGTGTGGCTAAAGGCTAGAAGTTTCCCTCCTCCATCTTTCTACTTTGACTTCTCCATTATTAATTGAACAAATTGCAAAAGACTCAGCAACACTGATGTCCAGAATACTGTGTAATTGCGCGATGAAAAGAGACGACTTTTAGCCGTAAGTGGTGCTGAGCTAATATGTCCCCTTCAACCAATAACGTCACAAACACGCGTCATCATTCCGCGACGTTTTCAACAGGAAACTGCGCGGGAAATTTAAAATTGTATTGGCATGTGTTGCAATGTTAATATTTCATCATTGATATATAAACTATCAGACTGCGTGGTCAGTGGTAGTGGGTTTCAGTAGGCCTTTAAAGCCTCCATTCTAACACTTCTCTGCTTTTCTGCGGTTCAGAGATTGGCGACCTGCATGAGCTGGAGACTTTGGACGTGTCCATGAACCAGCTCATGTCCCTCCCCGATCGTCTGCACCGCTGCATCTCTCTGCAGAGCCTCAGCGCCGACCACAACCTGCTGAGCCAGGTTCCCCGCCACCTCTGCTGGCTGCACCGCCTCAACCAGCTCTCCATGGCGGCCAACCGCCTCACCTTCCTGCCACTCGGTCCGTGACTTATAAAATCAACGCATTATCGCAGCTGTGAAACACCCAAAGTGAGTCAGTGTTGTTGTTTTTGTAGATCTGGGGCGATCACGGGAACTCCAGTTTGTATTTGTGGACAACAATGTGGACCTGAAGGGCCTACCGTCTTACTTGTACAACAAGGTCATCGGCTGCAGCGGGTAACGCTTCCTGGCTCAGCCCTCTATCAAATAAGTGTGCAAAATGCCAAAGAATAAGCAAACTCTTTCCTATGTGACCTGATAGCCTCCTCAAAGTGAATGTATTTTACAGTGGACATTTGTGTTTTCCATACAAGTACAGTAATTCTTTGTTTATCGTTGTTAATTGTTTCCAGACATTACCGCAGCAAATACTTACCGCAAAGTAGGAATTATTCATTAGAAATGGGATATTTTCATAGCTAAAGCATCAAAAACCTGTATACAACCTGAATACGCTTTTAACATTATGAGACACCTCTAAAATAAAAATAAGAAATAACACGAGGCTGAGCCAATCAGTGGCTGCGATACTGAACAGCACACTGATTAGGAGATGGCATGGTTAGGATAGTGGCCGTGCCAGCAACCTGAGGGTTCCTGGTTCAATCCCCACCTTCTACCAACTTCGTCATGTCCGTTGTGTCCTTGAGCAAGACACTTCACCCTTGTTCCTGATGGGTCGTGGTTAGGGCCTTGCATGGCAGCTCCCGTCATCAGTGTGTGAATGGGTGAATGTGAAAATAGTGTCAAAGCGCTTTGAGTACCTTGAAGGTAGAAAAGCGCTATGCAAGTACAAACCCCGTTTCCATATGAGTTGGGAAATTGTGTTAGATGTAAATATAAACGGAATACAATGATTTACGAATCATTTTCAACCCATATTCAGTTGAATATGCTACAAAGACAACATATTTGATGTTCAAACTGATAAACATTTTTTTTTTTTGCAAATAATCATTAACTTTAGAATTTGATGCCAGCAACACGTGACAAAGAAGTTGGGAAAGGTGGCAATAAATACTGATAAAGTTGAGGAATTCTCGTCAAACACTTATTTGGAACATCCCACAGGTGTGCAGGCTAATTGGGAACAGGTGGGTGCCATGATTAGGTATAAAAGCAGCTTCTGTGAAATGCTCAGTCTTTCACAAACAAAGATTGGGAAACGGTCACCACTTTGTGAACAAATGCAAAAGAGAATTGTCAAACAGTTTAAAAACAAGATATCTCAATGGGCTATTGCAAGGAATTTAGGAATGTCACCATCTATGGTCTGTAATACCATCAAAAGGTTCAGAGAATCTGGAGAAATCACTGCACGTAAGCGATGATATAATGGACCTTCGTTCCCTCAGGCGGTACTGCATCAAAAAGCGACGTCCGTGTGTAAAAGATATCACCACATGGACTCAGGAACACTTCAGAAAACCACTGTCAGTAACTACAGTTTTTCGCTACATTTATAAGTGCAACTTAAAACTCTACTATGCAAAGCCAAAGCCATTTATCAACGATACCCAGAAACGCCGCCGGCTTCGCTGTGCCTGAGCTCAGCTAAGATGGACTGATGCAAAGTGGAAAAGTGTTCTGTGGTCTGACAAGTCCCCATTTCAAATTGTTTTTTGGAAATGGTGAACGCTGTGTTCTCCGGACCAAAGAGGAAAAGAACCATCAGGACTGTTCTAGGTGCAAAGTTGAAAAGCCAACATCTGTGATGGTATGGGGGTTTCCTAGTGCCCAAGGCATGGGTAACTTACACATCAGTGAAGGCACCATTAATGCTAAAAAGTACATACAGCTTTTGGAGAAACATATGTTGCCATTCAAGCAACGTTATCATGGTCGCCCTTGCTTATTTAAGCAAGACAATGCCAAGTCACTTGTTACAACAGCGTGGCTTCATAGTAAAAGAGTGCGGGTACTAGACTGGCTTGCCTGTAGTCCAGACCTGTCTCCCATTGAAAATGTGTGACGCATTATGAAGCCTAAAATACCACAAAGGAGACCCCGGACTGTTGAACAACTTAAGCTGTACATAAAACAAGAATGGGAAATAATTCCACCTGAAAAGCTTCAGAAATGTCTCCTCAGTTCCCAAAGGTTTATTGAGTGTTGTTAAAAGAAAAGGTGATAAAACACAGTGGTGAACATGCCCTTTCCCAACTACTTTGGCACATGTTGCAGCCATGAAATTCCAAGGTAATTATTATTTGCAAAAAAAAAAAATAAAGTTTATGAGTTTGAACATCAAATATCTTGTCTTTGTAGTGCATTCATTAGAATATGGATTGAAAAGGATTTGCAAATCATTGTATTCTGTTTATATTTACATCCAACACAATTTCCCAACTCATATGGAAACGGGCTTTGTATAACCCATTTAGTTTTGTCTCTTTTTTGGTCAACGTTACTGTATTATTGATATTTTTAGTTCATGTAGCCATTTGTTTATTTTATTTAGCTGTTTTTGTGCTTGAAATGACAATTTTAGGCCAAAAATACATTAAATATGTTTCAAATTAAAAAAAGAAATCAGCAGTACAGTGTAGCAGTGAATTTGGATGTTTGATCGGGGATCTGGCGACTGTTGTGTTTGTGTTGAATATGAGTCATTGTGTTACACCGTCACAGGTGTGGCGTGTCGCCACATGTGCTCACCGGCGAGCTGGGCGACTCTCTGGATGAGGATCTGAGCAAAGGTCTGGTTGGGCTGCCCGCTGATGTCAAGGTGGTCACCTCAGAGGCAGACAACGTGGTTCCCTTAGAGGAGCTCGCCATGAGAACACTACACCGCCTCTTCCACCAGCAACGCAACCACCATCGCCGCCACACAGGTGACGTCGGTTTTACCTTGGCATAACATGACCTGAAAGCGTAACAAGATGACTTATTTTCCTGCAGATGTCAACTTCCTGCCTCCCATGGCTCTGCCAAAGAGTTTTCTTGACCTGCTGCAGTTCCCGCTAGGTCACTGTCACCGCTGCAGCCAAGCCATGTTCACCATCATCTACCCCAAACTCTTCCCACTGCGTCACACCGCCCTGGCAGGCGTGCACCGCAGGTTTGATCCCCTCTTCCTGTCGATCATTAAATGTCATTTTATTTCAATTCATTTACATACTTTTTTAGAAAAAATTATCTGGGACACATTCCTTCAGTGATGCTTCCAGTAATTTAAACACCTAATTAAGAAAACCTTTTGAATTTATGTAATATTATTTAAGGTTAGTATTTAAATACATATTATTTATTTAAATACATATATTTACATATTTACTCGTGTTATGTTTGTATTTGTATATAAATACACATTGTTTAATGTACATATGTATATTTTTAGATCTATTTGTGTGTGTGTGTATGTATTTATTTAGTTATATATAAATATATCCATACATACATACATACATATGTTTATATATATTTGTGTGTGTGTGTATGTATATATATACATATATATACATATACATATATATATGTGTATACACTTGTGTGTATATATACATATACATATATATATATATACGTATGTGTGTGTACATATAAATATATATATGTGTGTATATACATATCTGTGTATACACGTGTATATATATATGTATATATGCGTATATATATGTATATGTGTATGTGTACGTATATATATGTGTGTGTATATATAGTGTATATATTCATAAAACCAATATTAAGTAAATTATAAAAATCCTTTTTTTTAATGCAAATTTGCTGAGAATTTTTAGATTCATCCCGATTTAGACGCAATGTAAAAGCAAGTTCCTATTTTTACAGGTTTAAATGGTTTATTTTATTTAGTTTACTGACATTGACATGAGTTTTGATTCGTTCATAGAATTAAAAATGTTTTAAAGCAAATTACTAAAGTAAACAACATTTAAAAAAATTATAGAGGGCGTGTTATTAAGTTTGGAATTTCCCAGATGTTGTGTAAGTAAAATGATATATTAAATGTGTGGTATTGAATGATAAGACAATTTTTTGACCAAATAACTAAACCGAGGCAAAAACTACTATTGGCTCCCATTTAAATAATTTGTCCTCTAAGCCTTCCAATATCCAGATACTTACTCTTTGACTTTAACAAAAATTACCCCAAACATTTTTTTTTAATAACAACAAGAAAAAGATAAATAATGACACTAAACTCTCTATCGATAGTATCAACATCTGAATCATTCAGCCTTATTTTACATTGACGCTCTAGCTTACATCAATCAGCCTGGTGTGTGCTTAGTAGCATGATTGGCCATTCTTTTTCCTCTCGTCCTCCAATGATAATACTTAGAAGGGACAGTTTATTTTGAGAATTAGTATATCAGAAACGGCTTTGCACTGTGGATAGAAGCCCCATTTGTTGTTGCTCGCTCTCAACTTTAAGATGGAATTCAAGCAACTTTTGCATTTGTGTAACAAGAAATCTGGAAATGTTTTTTTTTTAGTATTTTATTTTTTTTATGCTAATATGGAAATGTAATTACGGTATGTCTCCCTCCACTTGCATCCCTTTTGAAGGCACCTTTCACAGGAGCCGTGTAAACATTGCTAATTGCTAATAAACAGCTACGGTAAAGATCATCTGGGCTCGGCAACGGGCAAATGTCAGCCCCTGATCCCATCATCGAGATCCGGACAACTCTAGTGAATAGATTACATTTAATTTAAAACATTATACAAAACAAATGTGTTATGTAGAGGCAGATTAATCTGGATCCAATCCATATTGCACCTTTTTTTAAAGCAATGCAAATGCATACTCACATTTTTTTGGAGGCTTATTTGTCGATTCTAATCAGATTTTGATTTTTTTTAGATAGATAGATAGATAGATAGTAAAGATGCGCGGATAGGGAAGTATATCATCCGCAACCGCATCACCAAAGTCGTCGTCCACCCGAACCAACATTTTATCAGGACCGTACCCGCCCGCCAACCGCTCGCTGAAATACATCAGAGGTCGGCCGCCTTTACCTCTCACAGAGTTATTTAAACCTGTTTCACAGAGTAATGAATTCAATTGGAGCCGCTAACGTTCTCGCGACTATCCAATAGCGTTCATCCTAATGACAAGAATATGGGCGTGCTGTGAAGCCATTGCCTTTGACACCTTCAACAACATGTACAAACAGATGGTTGGTCCGGCAACATGTTGTGTGCAGCTTCCGCAATTACACGTACAAGATTGAAAGGCATACTGGGTGATACGGAGTACACTGATGGTTGTGATATAAACAACTTTAACACTTACTAATATGCGCCACGCTGTGAAGCCACACAATACAAGATTGACAAACACATTTCGGGAGAACATCCTCACAGCAACACAACATAAACGCAACACAACAAATACCCACAATCCTTTGTATCCGTGACAATTCCTGAATATATTTTACACCCCCGCGCCCCCAACCCCGCCCACCTTACCGACGCACGGGGGGGGGGGGGGATTTGCTGCTAGCGGGGTGTATAAAATAGTCAGGAAGTGTCATGAATACAAAGGATTCTGGGTATTTGTTGTGTTGTGTTTATGTTGTGTTACTGTGAGGATGTTCTCCCGAAATGTGTTTGTCGTTCTTAATTGGTGTGGCTTCACAGCGTGGCGCATATTACTAAGAGTGTTAAAATTGTTTATATCACAACCATGAGTGCACTCTGTCACCCAGTATGCCTTGCAGTCGTGTGCGTGTTGCCGCGGAAGCCACACACAACATGATGCTGGACTGACAAGCAGATCGTACATGATGTAGAAGGCGACAAAGCCAATGGCTTCATAGCACGCCCCTATTACTTAATATCTGGGTGACTGCCGGCAGTCATTCTAGAGAATATTAGCGTCTCCTATTGTCTTCTTCGCTTTGTGACATGAGTCTTAAATGGCTCTTTGAATGGCAAAGGATACCGATCCCAGAACCATGCATATCAAATATTTCCGGATGGTTCAACTGCCACCCGCCCGAATCTAATTAAAATCAATTTTTTCGTCATGTCAACCGCCCGACCTGCGGTTTATCCGCGGACTCCGCGTATGAGACCGCAAACCGCACATCTCTAATAGATAGATGGATAGTACTTTATTGATTCCTTCAGGATTTTTTTTATTATTTATTTATTTGTATATATATATATTTTTTTTTGGATGGATTGCATATGAAGCACTATGAAAAAATCACTAGGCTGTTTTTAAAGAAAATGGATGGAATCATCTCGCTGCTGCTGACTGATTAATTTCACAGGTTCCTGCATTGTACTTGTGTGTTCTCATTTGTTGTGTGTGTCTTTGTGTTTAGGGCAACCGTCAGTTTTGTAGCGTACTGCTGCTCCAAGCGCTGCCTACGAACATTTAACCTCCAAGGATGACGTCGCTGCTTTCTTTAGTCTCCTCCCATTCTGTAGCCAGTGGACTTACGTAAGTGCCAGAAAGGCAGAGGCGGATGTTTGGTGGCGCTCACGGCAGTCTTGAGGACACGTGCGTGCGTAATTATGAACTCCTTATGTGAACATTGCACTTTACTGTGCATGTTGATTTGATGACCTGTGTTTGTGTGTTTGTGTGTGTGTGTGTGTGTGTTTTCTTGTATTTCTACCCTTCTTGAGACATCAACAAGGAAAACTAGCTTCCATATGAGGGGGTGTGAACAAGTTAGGACATAAATCACGGTTCAAATACGGAAAACCATCGCGTCAAATAGAGAATGTCTCATTTGCAACCCTGGTGGCGAAATCTATCAAAATTAGGGTGGTCCCAAAAAGGAGGGATTTTTCAAATTGACTGTGTGTTGCTTTTAAAAGTGCTTCCCCACTGTTCAACATATGACATAACAAGTGTGTGTAAGAAATTGAAATACATCCCATTTGGCCAAAATAAATAAAAAACATAAAAAAATATATGTATATAGAGACATACTTAAATAACTTCAAGTAAATAATGAAGATTGAAAACCAATTACATTCTAAAAACTAAAAGCAGTCTTTTTTCACACAATGTCTCGACTTTTTTCTCATAAAATTGGGAACAACTTCTCATATTCTGTTACTGTAATATTGCAATATTTTCTTGTAAAATTATTGCTTTTTTATTTAAGTTATTTCTTGTTGTTGCAAAATGGTGACATTTGTCATATAACATTTCGACTTTTATCACAATATTGGCAATTGTTTTGTTGTTCTTGTGAAATAGTGACATTTTTTGAGTTAAATTCAATCTTATTTTAATATTGCCAAAAATGGTAAGTTTTCTTATAAAACTGTGACTTGTCGAGTAAAATGACTCTTCATACAATTTACACAATTTTAAGCTTTTCTTGTAAAATTGCGACTGTTGTTCAGTAAAATTCCAACTTTTCTCATAATACTGCACGAAATTCAGTTTTTCTTGTAAAATTTTGACTTGCGTTGAATAAAATTACGACTTTTATTATGATACTAGAAGGAAGCATTTTTTGGAGGTCTCAAAAAGGTAACAAATACAAGAAAGTGTGTGTGTGTGTGGGTGTGTGTGTGTGTGTGTGTGCCAACTATGAAAAGACCATGATTTAAACCCCAACTCACCTAAGAGCACTTTAACATTTTACTTTTCAGGCACACTTTTGATGGAAAGGTTAAGTTGGAAGAATGTGAATGAAGTTGATGTCTTGGTAGCACACACAAACACACACACATACACAATGTTTAACACACAAAAAGAAGAAACCTCAGGGAAAGTTCAAGTGGACCGTCTTATTATTTTGGACACAGTTGAACGCAAGGAGAGTCAAATGAAAGATCTATGGCCCCTGGGATGATATTTGATTAGTATTAGAAGCGGCCCGCAGGCCACGGACGCCAACTGCTGTTTTACACGCACCAATTTTCAAAATGGGGTCCCAGGGACCCCATCATGTCATAAAAATGGGGTCACACAGTGCATTTTTGGGGTCCCACTTTTTTGTAACCATTTTGGAAATAAATGATAAATGTATGTATTATCCTGTTACATCTCACATTCTATATTGTGTTTTGGAAAAAAAATTGTCATAAACGTTAATTCATTAAAAACAAATACAAAAAAAATGTATTCAGTTATAAACATTCATTCACTTTCTTCGTTCTTTCATGGATCTAAACTTTACCGCTGCCGTATTTTTTTCTATATTTTTATTGTCATATTTTCAGAATGTGTTTGTTCTGTTTTTGGCCAAAGAAAACAATCTGAAGTTGTCTTTGTTTTTTAGTTTTAATGCCATGATTTTAATAGTTGGGCCCGCGAGTGTACAGATTTTCCTCCATGCGGCCCCTGAGCTAAAATGAGTTTGACACCACTGATTTAAGCATTGTGAACTTCTCTTTTCCGCCAGAGGTCCTCCATCCCCCTTTTAAAACGGCACCGGTAAAGAAGTGTTGTTTGGACTCACATTTTTACTTACTGTCTGTCTGACTTTGAACTTTTATTTGGACAAAGAAATTTACAAATAAAACATTGTTTTAAAACTTTATTTTTTAAATAGAAATAACATTTTAGACAGACATCAATCTACTTTTAGGATGAACCAGAGCTGGTAAATATTTTAAACAATATCAGATGGAAGTCATAACAATGTTAGTGTTGGTTCTGCTTTTGATACAGGAGACATATTAATTAGACTTAAACACCTCGTCGGCCTTTTAGTACAGTTTCTAACTGGTTCCATTCTTATCCCACTGATCTTTTAGGTAAGTATGGATACATATTCCCCAGGAACCCATGAAAAAAGGTGTGGGGTTCCCCAGGGCTCAACTTTAGGTACCATTTTTTTTTTAATCTCTACATATTCATATTCATGAGGCACAGCGGTATTCTGAGCAAAGGGTGGATATTCTGAAGAAACTAGAATATAAAAAATTTTTTCAGTTATTTGCCCTTTTTATTTTGTTAAGTAACTCCTCATGTGTTCATTCATAGTTTTGATGCCTTCAGGGACAATCTACAATATAAATAGTCATGAAAATAAAGAAAACACATTGAAACTTTGGGCCTATATATATACGTATATATACTATGTATATATATATATATATGTATATATATACTGTGTGTGCATATATATATATATATATATATATGTATATATATATATGTGTATATATATATATATATATGTGTGTATATATATATAGGCCCAAAGTTTCAATGTGTTTTCTTTTCTGCCTGTCCAACAAAAGTCTCCAACAAACTTGGGATTGAATTGGATACAAACCGTTGCAGTGATGGCGGCTGCTTGCATGCTAACATTGCGCCTTCTTATCTGACCCATTTTGTTTTTGTTTTGAGCAGAAAGTACTCTGTATATATATTTTTGATATTTCTGGTTTTCCTCCCTAATTAAGTCTGATTTAATCGTGTCCCATTTAGTTTTTTTTCTTTTGAGTCCAGATTATTTGCAATGTAGTTGTTGTTGTTTTATGCCTGTCAAGCCTTTGACAGGAGGCTGCGTGTGTGTGTGTGTGTGTGTGTGTGTGTGTGTGTGTGTGTGTGTGTGTGTGTGTGTGTGTGTGTGTGTGTGTGTGTGTGTGTGTGTGTGTGTGTGTGTGTGTGTGTGTGTGTGTGTGCGTGCGTGCGTGCGTGCGTGCGTGCGTGTGTGTGTTCTTGTATTTCTGCCCTTTTTGAGACATCAACAAAGAAAAGTAGCTTCCACATGAGGAGGTGTGAACAAGTTAGGACATAAATCATGGTCCCATTATGGAAAACCATTGCATCTAATAGAGAATGTCTCATTTGCAAGCCTGGTGGTGAAATCTTATCAAAATGAGGGTGGTCCCAAAAAGGACGGATTTTTCTATTTGACAGTGTGTCGGTTTTAAAAGTGCTCCTCCTCTGGCCAACATATAAAATAACAAGTGTGTGAAAGAAATTAAAATGCAACCCTTTTGGCCACAATTTATTTAAAAAAAATAATGTGTATATAGACATACTGTAATAACTTGAAGTAAATGATTAAAAAACATCTACAAACAAAATTAAGTAGTATTTTTCTCACGATGTAACGACTTTTATTTTATTTTTTTTTGAAATTCGGAACAATTTTTCATATTCTTTTTGTTTCTGTAATATTGCAATGTTTTCTCGTAAAATTATTACTTTTATATGTAAAATTATTACTTTTTATTGCAAAATGGTGACGCTCGTCTTATAAAGTTCTGACTTTTATCACAATATTGACAATGTTTTCTTCTTGTAAAATAGTGACATTTGTTGAGTAAAATTACGACCTTTGTCATAATTTTACCAAGTAAAAATCCAATTATTATTATAATATTGCCACATTTTTTCAACTTTTCTTATAAAATTCTGACTTTTGTCGAGTAAACTTAGGACTCTTTTCATAAAATTGCCAACATTTCAAGCTTTTCTTGTAAAACTCCAACTTTTAATCATGTCTATGGGATCATGTTTTGTTTTGGTCATGTTCGGTTTTGTTTTTTGGACAATCAGTTCCTGTTTTTGCACTTCTTGGTTTTTTTTTTTTACCATAGCAACTCATTAGTTTTCACCTGTCCTCATGTCTCACACCTGTTTTCACTGATTATGTCTATTAGGCTATTTAAGCCTGTCTGTTTCTGTTCTTCGTCCTGGCAACATCACCACCTATCACCGTCTACTACCTGGTACGCACCTTGTAATGATCCATGTCAATGATCCATGTCCTGTTCACAGTTTCATGCCAAGTAAGTTTTTGTTTATAGTTCATAGTTTCTGCCTTTGTGCAAGTTTTTGTTTCCTTAGTCAGATTTTGTACCGCCATTGTGGGCGCCTTTTGTTTATTCTTTTTATTGTGTTAAAATAAAAGATGTCTCTACCTTCATACCATCTCCGGTCCAAGTTCACTTGCATCTCGGGAAAACAACCACCTCATAGTCCAAGTATTGACACTTTTATCATAATATTGCACAAATGTTCAGTTTTTCTTACAAAATGTTGATTTGCGTTGAGAGAAATTATGACTTTTATTAGAATACTGCCGAAATTGTACGTTTTTCTTGTGAAATTGTGACCTTTTTCTTGTGAAATTCCAACTTATTTTTCACAACAAGCCTTTTTTATATTAACATAGTATGTATCTATTATTCATGTTGTAAATACACTTCTGTATGAAGATCTAAAAAGGATGGTCCTAAAGAGGTAGGCATTTTTCTCAGGTCGAGAAGGTAACCAATACAAGACTGTTTGTGTTCTTGTATTTCTACCCTTCTTGAGACATCAACAAGGAAAAGCAGCTTCCATATGAGGAGGTGTGAACAAGTTAGGACATAAATCATGGTCCCAATACGGACAACCATTGCATCTAATAGAGAACATTTTTATTTGCATCCCTGGTGGTGAAATCTATCAAAATGAGGGTGGTCGCAAAAAGGAGGGATTTTGCAAATTGACTGTGTGTTGGTTTTAAAAGTGCTCCCCCTCTGGTCAACATATGAAATAACAAGTGTGTGTAAGAAATTTAAATGCACCCCCTTTGGCCACAATTTATTAAAATACATTTTTTTTTATATAGAGCCATACTGTATTAACATGAAGTAAAAAATGAAGATTAAAAACCAAATTACAAACAAAAAATTCAAAAATATTTTTTTTACTAAAAGCTGTCTTTCTCATAATGTGACTCATTTTTTTTTTTTTTTTTTTTTTTTTTTTTACAAAATTGTGAAAAATTTCTCATTCTTTCCGTTTCTGTAATATTGCAATATTTTCTGGTAAAATTATTACTTTTCAGTGCTTGTCATAAAAAGTTCAGACTTTAATCACAATATTGCCATTTTTTTTGTTCTTGTAAAACAGTGACATTTTCTGAGTAAAGTTATGACCTTTGTCATAATTTTGTCAAGTAAAAATCTGATTATTAGTTCAATATTGCCAGATTTTTTCAACTTTTCTTATAAAATTGTGACTTTTGTCGAGTAAACTTAGGACTCTTTTCATAAAATTGCCAACATTTTTAGCTTTTCTTGTAAAATTCTAACTTTTATCATATTGCACAAAAGTTCAGATTTTCTCACAAAATGTTGACTTGCCTTGAGTAAAATTATGACTTTTATTGTAATACTGCCAAAATTCTACGTTTTTCTTGTGAAATTGTGACCTTTTTCCTGTGAAATTCCAACTCATTTTTCACAAGCTTTTTTTTATATTTACATAGTATGTATATATCAGGGGTCACCAAGCTTTTTGAAAGCAAGAGCTACTTCTTGGGTACTGTTTAATGCGAAGGGCTACCAGTTTGATACGCACTTAAATAAATTGCCAGAAATAGCCAATTTGTTCAATTTACCTTTAATAAATAAATCTATATATATATAGAAAAATGTGTATTTCTGTCTGTCATTCCGTCATACATTTTTTGTAGAGAATAAATGATGAAAAAAACACTTAATTGAATGGTTTAAAAGAGCAGAAAACACGAAAAAAATGAAAATATAATTTTGAAACATAGTTTATCTTCAATTTCGGCTCTTTAAAATTCAAAATTCAACCGAAAAAAATTAAAAGAAAAACTAGCTAATTCGAATCTTTTTGAAAAAAATTTCAAAAATAATTTATGCAACATCATTGGTAATTTTTCCTGATTAAGATTAATTTTAGAATTTTAATAACATGTTTTAAATAGGTTAACATCCAATCTGCACTTTGTTAGAATATATAACAAATTGGACCAAGCTATATTTCTAACAAAGACTAATCATTATTTCTTCTAGATCAGGGGTGTCAAACTGAAATACAGAGTGGGCCAAAATTCTAAACGGAACAAAGCCGCGGGCCAAGGTTGAACAACTTAACCTTTTGATAGGGACACAAACAAGTTTTGCATTGAATATTGAACAAGCAAGGCTTATGTTACTTTATAGTGACATGCAAAATCCAGGTTTGTTGGTAGCGGGGGTGTAGATTGTAGTGTCCCGGAAGAGTTAGTGCTGCAAGGGGTTCTGGGTATTTCTTCTGTTGTGTTACACTGCAGATGTTCCCCCGAAATGTATTTTTCATTCTTGTTTGGTGTGGGTTTACAGTGTGGTGCATATTTGTAACAGTGTTAAAGTTGTTTAAAAGGCCACCCTCAGTGTGACCTGTTTGACTGTTGACCAAGTATGCCTTGCATTCACTTGTGTGTGTGTGTGTGTGTGTGTCGAATCCACATATATTACATGACTGGACCGGCACGCTGATTGTATGGCGGAAAAGCGGACATGACAACAGGTTGTACAGGACGCTAAAAGCAGTACCTTTAAGGCACGCCGCCGATATTGTTGTCCGAGTGGAAATCGGGAGAAATTCGGGATAATGGTTGTCCCGGTAGATTTTATTTTTTTTGGGGGGGGGCACTGAAATTCGGGAGTCTCCTGGGAAAATCGTGAGGGTTGGCAAGCATTAGAATTAGTGGTGAATGCACCACCGCTGTATAATACCGGCAGGCCAGCTCTAATATTAATTTAATATTGTCTCAAGGGCCAAAATAAATTACATGGCGGGCCAAATTTGGCCTGCGGGCCAGAGTTTGACACCCATGTTCTAGATTTTTCCAGAACATTTTTAAAAGAAATTCAAGACTTTGAAATAAAATTTAAATTTGATTCTACAGATTTTCTAGATTTGCCAGAAATTTTTTTATTTATTTTAATCATAAGTTTGAAGAAATATTTCACAAATATTCTTCGTCGAAAAAACAGACGCTAAAATGAAGAATTAAATTAAAATGTATTCTTTACATCAATTAAAAAAAAAAAAAATGAACATTGATTTAAATTGTCAGGAAAGAAGAGGAAGGAATTTTAAAGGTAAAAAGGTATATGTGTTTAAAAATCCTAAAATCATTTTTAAGGTTGTATTTTTTTCTCTAAAAATATAGCTCTACCAACCGAGCAGTATAGCTCGGTTGGTAGAGCGGCCGTGCCAGCAACTTGGGGGTTGCAGGTACGATTCCCACTTCCGCCATCCTAGTCACTGCCGTTGTGTCCTTGGGCAAGACACTTTACCCACCTGCTCCCAGTGCCACCCACACTGCTTTAAATGTAACTTAGATATTGGGTTTCACTATGTAAAGCGCTTTGAGTCACTAGAGAAAAGCGCTATACAAATATAATTCACTTCACTTCACATCTTTCTTAAAATTATAAGAAGCAAAGTAAAAAAATTAATGAATTTATTTAAACAAGTGAAGACCAAGTCTTTAAAATTTTCTTGGATTTTCAAATTCTGAGTTTTGTCTCTCTTAGAATTTAAAATGTCGAACAAAGCGAGACCAGCTTGCTAGTAAATAAATACAATTTAAAAAATAGAGGCGGCTCACTGGTAAGTGCTGCTATTTGAGCTATTTTTAGAACAGGCCAGCGGGCGACTCATCTGGTCCTTACGGGCGACCTGGTGACCCCCGGTATATATTATTCATGTTGTAAATACACTCTTTTATATATCTAGAAAGGGTGGTCTTAAAGAGGTAGGCATTTTTTTTCAGGTCTCAAGAAGGTAACAAATACGTGTGTGTGTGTGTGTGTGTGTGTGTGTGTGTGTGTTTAATACATCATGCAACAGCTGAGTAATTTCCTGCCTGTGGGTCATGAGCAAGCAAGCGGGGGCCGTGGCTCGGTGGTGCTGTGGGTGGGTGTGGGGCGGTGCTGCTCATCTTGCTGCAGACAACAAAGTGTGAATGATCACGTCATCACAAGACTAAATCAACATTCAACCTGCTGCTTGTTTTCAAAACAACTTTTAATTCTTCTTCTTCTTGTTTCCAAGTTGACCCCCGGCCGTTTCTAAGGCGACATGTGCAGATTGGTCGGAAAGGAGGCGATGAGGCGGAGGAGGGAGAAGATGAGCAGTCTGAAGGTGTGAAGTGATGTGAGAATGTGACAGCAGGAGGACGAGGATGATTGACAGCTCTCTGCCGGTCATCCACTGTCACTCAAAAGAAGGAGCACGTGACCCTGCTGGGCGTCCTTTAAAATCTCCACAGGTCAACACTTGTTTTTTGAAAAGGTTATTTCACTAATTCTTGCACATTTCCAGTTTACTGTATAGTTTGTGATTTCTACCTTTTTAATATGGTTAAGATCTTTTTTTTTTTTTTTTGTAATATACATTCTTATCTCATTGCCTTATTCCGATTACTTCAGATGTATGAAAGTGTAAGAATGTGACATGTCCGTCCTTTAAGTCCTTTAATGAGCTGCCCAGGTTTTATTTTTGTGTTTTCTTCGTCATGCGCATCTTTTCAATTCAGAATGTGCGGCCATTTTGTCAACAGCGTCAAGTAGGCAATAATGTGGACCGGAAGCCGCGCAGTTGAACTACCAAAACAAGAGCGTCCGCAAAAAAAAAAAAAGGTACGCAAGAACGTGAACAAGTGTCTGTTTTTGTTATTTTAACGGTTATGATGAACATTTCAAATTGCTCCTTGTATTAATAACTTGTAAATCGATGTTACGAAATGGGATTTATTGTTATAAAACAAAATTGATTAACATGTCGCTAACTAAATACAATTAGGCACTCTGCCATTGTGCTAATTATATGAAACAAAATCAGTTTCCGGCTAAATACAATTAGTCACTTATCAACAGTTTTGCTTTTTAAAATTGTAACTATACCTCTCAGTAAGTTTTGTCCTTAAAAACAACTTTAAAACTGAAATATCTACTTTTGATAGGAAATTTTGAAAAATGTATCAAAAATAAAAATAAGAGCACATTTTTTGCAGGTTTAATATAATAATTCAGCAGTTTTACTTTTAAAGTTGTAACTATACATCTCAGTAAGGGCCAGACGTTTTGTACTTAAAAAAACTAAACAAAAAACGTTGAAACTGAAAAATCTACCTTTGATGTGAAATTTTGAAAAAATCTACTTTTGATGTGAAATCTTGAAAAATGTGTCAAAAAATTAAAAAAAGAGCACTGTTTTGGCGGTTTTAATGTAATAATTCAACAGTTTTGCCCTTTTAAAATTATAACTACACATCTCAGTAAGGGACAGAAGTTTTGTACGTTAAAAAAAACCAAAACAAAAAACGTTGAAACTGAAAAATCTACTTTGATGTGAAATTTTGAAAAATGTATCAAAAATAAAAATAAGAGCACATTTTTTTGCGGGTTTAATATAATAATTCAACAGGTTTGCTTTTTAAAATTGGAACTATGCATCTCATTAAGGGCCGGAAGTTTTGTACTTAAAAAAGCAAAAACGTTGAAACTGAAAAATCTACCTTTGATGTGAAAATTTGAAAAATGTGTCAAAAATAAAAAAAAGAGCACTGTTTTGGCGGTTTTAATGTAATAATTCAACCGTTTTGCCCTTTTAAAATTATAACTACACATCTCAGTAAGGGACAGAAGTTTTGTACGTAAAAAAAAAACCAAAAAACTTTGAAACTGAAAAATCTACTTTGGATGTGAAATTTTGAAAAATGTATCAAAAATAAAAGCTCATTTTTTTGCAGGTTTAATATAATAATTCAACAGTTTTACTTTTTAAAATTGTAACAATGCATCTCAGTAAGGGCCAGAAGTTTTGTACTTAAAAAAAAAAAAAAAATGTTGAAACTGAAAATTCTACCCTTGATGTGCATTTTTGAAAGATGTATCAAAAATAGAAATAAGAACTTTTTTTTTTTTGCGGGTTTAATACAATATTTCCACAGTTTTGCTTTTTAAAATTGTAACTATATATCTCAGTAAGGGACAGAAGTTTTGTACTTAAAAAAAAAAACAAAAAAAAACATTGAAACTGAAAAATATACTTTTGATGTGAAATTTTGAAAAATGTATCAAAAATAAAAATAAGAGCACATTTTTTTTGCAGGTTTAATATAATAATCAAACCCTTTTGCTTTTTAAAGTTGTAACTATACATCTCATTAAGGGCCTGAAGTTTTGTACGCAAAAAAAAAAAAAAAGAAAATGTTGAAACTGAAAAATCAAATTTTGATGTGAAAATTTGAAAAATGTATCAAAAATAAGAGCACATTTCTTTGCGGGTTTAAAATAATTAACAGTTTTGCTTTTAAAATTGGAACTATACATCTCAGTAAGGGCCAGAAGTTTTGTACTTAAAAAAAATGTTGAAACTGAAAATTCTACCCTTGATGTGCATTTTTGAAAGATGTATCAAAAATAGAAATAAGAACTTTTTTTTTTTTGCGTGTTTAATACAATATTTCCACAGTTTTGCTTTTTAAAATTGTAACTATACATCTCAGTAAGGGACAGAAGTTTTGTACTAAAAAAAAAACATTGAAACTGAAAAATCTACTTTTGATGTGAGACTTTGAAAAATGCATCAAAAATAAAAATAAGAGCACATTTTTTTGCGGTTTAATATAATCAACAGTTTTGCTTTTTAAAGTTGTAACTTTACATCTCAGTAAGGGCCTGAAGTTTTGTACTTAAAAAAAAAAAACATTGAAACTGAAAATCTACTTTTGATATGAACATTTTTAAAAATGTACCCAAAATGAAATTAACAGCACTATTTTTTTGGGGGGGGGGGGCCTAATATAATAATTCAACAGTTTTGCTTTTGAAATTTTAATCATGCATCTCGGTAAGGGCCAAAAGTTTTGTATTAAAAAAACGTTTAAACTGAAAAATCTACTTTTGATGGGAATATTTGAAAAATATATCAAAAATAAGAGCACATTTCTTTGCGGGTTTAATGTAATAATAAAACAGTTTTGCTTTTAAAAAATTTAACAATGCATCTCAGTAAGGGCCAGAAGTTTTGTACTTAAAAAAACTAAAATGTTGAAACTGAAAAATCTTGATGTGAAATTTTGAAAGATTTATCAAAAATAAAAATAAGATTTTTTTTTTTTTTTTCGCGTGTTTAATACAATATTTCCACAGTTTTGCTTTTTAAAATTGTAAGTATACCTCCAGTAAGGGACAGAAGTTTTGTACTAAAAAAAAAAACATTGAAACTGAAAAATCTACTTTTGATGTGAGACTTTGAAAAATGCATCAAAAATAAAAATAAGAGCACATTTTTTTGCGGTTTAATATAATCAACAGTTTTGCTTTTTAAAGTTGTAACTTTACATCTCAGTAAGGGACAGAAGTTTTGTACAAAAAAAAAAAAAAAAATGTTGAAACTGAAAAATCTAATTTTGTATCAAAAATAAGAGCACGTTTTTTTTGCGGGTTTAATATAATAATTTAACAGTTTTGCTTTTTAAAATTGTAAGTATACATCTCAGTAAGGGCCAGAAGTTTTGTACTTTAGAAAAAAACGTTGAAACTGAAAAATCTACTTTTCATGTGAAATTTTGAAAAAATGATCAAAAATGAAATTAAGAGCACATTTTTTGGGTGGGTTTAATATATTAATCCAACAGTTTTGCTTTTTAAATTTTATTTATGCATCTCAGTAAGGGCCAGAAGTTTTGTATTTAAAAAAAACATCGGAACTGAAAAATCTACTTTTGATGTCAACATTTTAAAAATGTATCCAAAATTAAAATAAGAGCACATTTTTGGGGGGGTTTAATATAAAAATTCAACATTTTTTTTTTTTTAAATTTGAATTATGCATCTCAGTAAAGGCCAGAAGTTTTGTATTAAAAAAACGTTGAAACTGAAAAATCTACTTTTGATGGGAAAATTTGAAAAATATATCAAAAGTAAGAGCTAATTTCTTTGCGGGTTTAATTCAAGAATTTAACAGTTTTGCTTTTTAAAATTGTAACTTAACATATCAGTAAGAGCCAGAGGTTTTGTACTTAAAAAAACGTTGAAACTGAAAAATTTACTTTTAATGGGAAAATTTGAAAAATGTATCAAAAAGTAAAATAAGAGCACATTTTTTTGTGGGTTTAATACAATAATTCAACAGTTTTGTCTTTCTATGTTGTAACTATACATCTCAGCAAGGGCCAGAAGTATTTAAAAAAAAAAACATTGAAACTGAAAAATCTACTTTTGATGTGAAATTTTGAAAAATGTATCAAAAATAAAAATAACAGCACATTTATGTTTGCAGGTTGAATATAATAATTCACTCTGACTTTTTTTAACCAATTATTTTCAAGTTCCACCTTCATGGACAAGTGATAGAAAATTGATTAATATATTATGTATTGTATTATATATTTTCATATCATGTTGATTGGAGCATCTTTTTTACCCAGATTAAATGTATTTTTATTACAGTTCCAATGTTCAGACTTTTGAGAGAAAACATGAATTAAAAATACAGTATAAAAATCACAGATTTTACTGAAGTAAAAGTGCAGTTACATAGCTGAGATGTGAATAAATAAATACTATTTATAAAGAAGTATTATTTCATATCAATGTACACTTTAATAGAAGTAAGTTGGGGGGGGGGGGGTGGGGGGGGGGGTCTCCTGAAATGTGTTTTTTGTAGCAACACTTTCGTTAAATTAAGTCAAAATAATGTTTTTGTTTGAATCATACAAAACTTTCATGAGTATGAGAGTAAAAGTACATGTACAAATGTAAAGACATAAATTGTCCCTAGTGTGTGAATGTGAGTGTGAATGTTGTCTGTTTATCTGTGTTGGCCCTGCGATGAGGTGGCGACTTGTCCAGGGTGTACCCTGCCTTCCGCCCGATTGTAGCTGAGATAGGCGCCAGCGCCCCCCGCGACCCCGAAAGGGCATAAACGGTAGTAAATGGGTGGATGGATGGAAATTCCCGTGTCAGGAAGTTCAGTCCCAGTACGCTTTTATTTTGTAGGGCCGGAAACGAGGCGCCGAAACATCCGCCCTCCTCTCCTTCACTCCTCCTCACCATCATTGTGGTGGAAACGAGCGGCGTGCGGACATCTCCAACCGGGATTCACGGCACGTTGAAACCGAGAGGAAGAAGAAAATCTTTCACCAGGTTGGTCACTTTTATCCTTTTTTATTTTTATATATATATATTCTGTCACTTCCGGCTCGCGAAATGAGGCGCCAACAAAACTACAGCGAGCCCACGCACGGACTAAATTAAGTATCGATTTACGTTTGTTTCTTCACTTGTTTTAGTCTTTACCTTACCTTATTGACAAACAAAAGCTCTTATTTTGAATGTGGCTCCATTTACTTTTGTTCTTCGTCACGTCACTTTTGGTCTGAGTATAAATACCATATGCGATGATGCGTTCACGGTCGACGTGCGCGCGCAACAAGAGTATAAACTCTCAAGATCAACAATAATACTAAAAGTAATACTACAAACAATGAGTACTTTACTAGTATTTGTGTTTTGTGGAGGCAACCGGCGGGTTTCAGCACCGAGGACAGCTCCGGTACTGGTGCTGAAACCTTTCTTTCCATCCATCCATTTCATACCGCTTGTCCTTTTCTTTTGTCCAGTAAAGTTCTGAATAGCGTGCCACGTGACGTCCACCAAACCAGCACAACCATTGTTGTGTTTGTTAAATCGCCGTTTTTTTGAGTGGTTTATCAAGCGTATCTGCCTCCAGTAGATACGCTTGTATTTTTGCTTCATTCCTGTGAGAATCCTGCATGTGACTGAAGCATGCAGGACTCGCTGAAGTGCGCTCAAACCACCACCAGGTAGCATTTGTGAGCAGATAATACTGTATCATCTTGTTTTCTTTCGGACTTATCAGGCCAGTAGTGCATTCTTCGCGTGGGGGATGGGGCTAAAATACAACCTTACCTGACATGTGGGAAATATGCTTCTTCCTACACTTGCTTTATTATTGTCAGCAAGGACGAAGAGCTCAGGACGTCTACTTAAGTGGATCAGCACGTGTGTGTGTGTGTGTGTGTGTGTGTGTGTGTGTGTGTGTGTGTGTTCTTCTACCGTCTCGAGACATCAACAAGGAAAAGTAGCTTCCTTATGACGACCAGT
The DNA here is from genome assembly GCF_033978795.1 of Nerophis ophidion. Classification (NCBI taxonomy): domain Eukaryota; kingdom Metazoa; phylum Chordata; class Actinopteri; order Syngnathiformes; family Syngnathidae; genus Nerophis; species Nerophis ophidion. The sequence goes on from NC_084612.1 coordinate 2,953,948, forward strand.
GAGCAAGTTAGGACCGAAATCATGGTCCCAATACGGAAAACCATTGCATCTAATAGAGAGCCAAATACTAGTCTGTGAACATTGCTCCAAAGTCAGGATTTTTTTGGGTTGCTTTAAATGTGCATACAAAAGTAAACATTGACAGGTGCAAAATGAGGGTGGTCCCAAAAAGGAGGGATTTTTCAAATTGTGTGTGTGTTTTAAAAGTGCCCCCCCTCTCTGATCAACATATGAAATAACAAGTGTGTGTGAGAAATTCAAATGTACCCCTTTGGCCAAAATTAATTTGAAATAAATAAATAGATGTATACATAGACATACTGTAATAACTTGAAGGAAATAATAATAAAAAAACAATTATAAACAGAAACCCCCCCCAAAATGTTTTTTTTACTAAAAGCTTACCTTTGTTATATTTGCATAGTATGTATATATTAATAATGTTGTAAATACAATTATTATATACATCTAGAAAGAGTGGTCCTGGCGCAGTGGAAGAGTGGGTCCTGAGCAAGACACTTCACCCTTGCTCCTGATGGGTGCTGGTTAGCGCCTTGCATGGCAGCTCCCTCCATCAGTGTGTGAATGTGTGTGTGAATGGGTGAATGTGTAAGTAGTAGTGTCAAAGCGCTTTGAGTACCTTGAAGGTAGAAAAGTGCTATACAAGTACAACCCATTTATCATTTTTCGGACGTCTCAAGAAGGTAACAAATACAAGAATGTGTGTGTGCGTGTTTTTGTATTTACTCTTCTTGAGACATCAACAAAGAAAAGTACCTTCCATATGAGGACCAGTGAACAAGTTAGGACCGAAATCATGGTCCCAATACGGAAAACCATTGCATCTAATAGAGAGCCAAATACTAGTCTGTGAACATTGCTCCAAAGTCAGGATTTTTTTTGGGTTGCTTTAATGTGCATACAAAAGTAAACATTGACAGGTGCAAAATGAGGGTGGTCCCAAAAAAGAGGGATTTTTCAAATTAACATATGGAATAACAAGTGTGTGTAAAAAAACTAAGTGCTCCCCCTCTGGAAACCACATTAAATAACAAGTGTGTGTAAAAATTTGAAGTGCGCTCCCTCTGGCCTAAATTAATTAAAAAACATAAAATAAATATGTATATAGAGACATACTGTAATAACTTGAAATAATGAAGATTAAAAAACAACTGCAAATAAAAATATATATTTTTTAATACAAGCTTCTTTTTTATATTTACATAGTTTGTATATATTAATCATTTTGTAAATACAAATCTTTATATATTTAGAAAGGATGGTCCTAAAGAGGTAGGCATTTTTCTCAGGTCTCACGAAGACCTGAGACCATTGCATCTAATAGAGAGCCAAATACTAGAGTCCGTGAACATTGCTCCAAAGTCAGGATTTGTTTTTTTTGGTTACTTTATTGTTTATACAAAAGTAAACATTGACAGGTGCAAAATGAGGGTGGTCCCAAAAAGGATGGATTTTTCAAATTGACTGTGTGTGGGTTTTAAAAGTGCTCCCACTCTAGTCAACATATGAAATAACAGTTGTGTATTAAAAAAATTGAAATGCTCCCCCTCTGGACAATATATGAAATAAGAATTGCGTGTAAAAATGTTAAGTGCCCCCACTCTGGCCAACATATGTAATAACAAGTGTGTGTAAGAAATTGAAATGTGCCCCCCTTCGCCAAAATTAATTAAAAAAAAAAATTATATAGAGACATACTGTAATAACTTGAAGTAAAACATAAAGATTAAAAAAACAATTACAAACCAAAAACTCCCTCCCCCCCCCCCCCCAAAAATCAACTAACAGCTTACCTTTTTTATATTTGCACAGTATGTATATATTAATGTTGTAAATACAATTATGTATATATCTACAAAGGGTGGTCCTAAAGAGGTAGGCATTTTTCAGAGGTCTCAAGAAGGTAACAAATACAAGAGTGTGTGTGCTCTTGTATTTCTACCCGTCTTGAGACATCAACAAGGAAAAGTACCTTCCATATGAGGACTGAAATCATGGTCCGAATACAGAAAACCATTGCATCTAATGGAGAGCAAAATACTGGAGTCCGTGAACATTGCTCCAAAGTCAGGATGTGTTGTTGATTTAATGTGCATTCAAACGTAAACATTGACAGGTGCAAAGGCAGCAATATATGATTAAAAAAGACGGCAGCTAAAGAAGGACTTCCCTATTCATCCCCAAAAAAACCCGCCAGGTCCGTAAGACAACCCATATGTGACCATAGGATGAAGAAATACACTACGGTACTAAGACTATAGTGGCCATTAACAGTTAGCTTCTACAGCTGGGTTGCCCACACAGGGGCCATCTGTGGTCCGTGACTCCTTTGTCATCAGCCTTAAGCACATTACAAAAAACAAACAAATTAAGATCTAATTTGCACCCTTGGTGGTGAAATCTATCAAAATTAGGGTGGTCCCATAAAGGAGGGATTTTTCAAATTGACTGTCTGTTTTAAAAGTGCTCCCCCTCTGGTCAACATATGAAATAACAAGTGTGTAAGAAATTGAATTTTTTCCCCTTTGGCCAAATTTTATTAAAAAAAAAAATGTATATAGAGACATAATATAATTTGAAGTAAATAATGAAGATTAATAACCAATTACAAACATCAAAAAAATGTTTTGCTAAAAGCTCACACGACCCCGAAAGGGAATAAGCGCTAGAAAATGGATGGATGGATGGATGAATATATGTATTATTAATGTTTTAAATAGAGGGGGAAGAGTGGATCGTGAGATCGACAGGCGGATCGGTGCGGCGTCTTCAGTAATGCGGACGTTGTATCGATCCGTTGTGGTGAAGAAGGAGCTGAGCCGGAAGGCAAAGCTCTCAATTTACCGGTCGATCTACGTTCCCATCCTCACCTATGGTCATGAGCTTTGGGTCATGACCGAAAGGATAAGATCACGGGTACAAGCGGCCGAAATGAGTTTCCTCCGCCGGGTGGCGGGGCTCTCCCTTAGAGATAGGGTGAGAAGCTCTGCCATCCGGGAGGAGCTCAAAGTAAAGCCGCTGCTCCTCCACATGGAGAGGAGCCAGATGAGGTGGTTCGGGCATCTGGTCAGGATGCCACCCGAACGCCTCCCTAGGGAGGTGTTTAGGGCACGTCCAACCGGTAGGAGGCCACGGGGAAGACCCAGGACACGTTGGAAAGACTATGTCTCCCGGCTGGCCTGGGAACGCCTCGGGATCCCCCGGGAAGAGCTAGACGAAGTGGCTGGAGATAGGGAAGTCTGGGCTTCCCTGCTTAGGCTGCTGCCCCCGCGACCCGACCTCCGATAAGCGGAAGATGATGGATGGATGTTTTAAATAAAAATCTTGATATATCTAGAAAGGGTGGTCCTAAAGAGGTGGGCAATTTTCAAGTTCTCAAGAAGGTAACAAATACAAGAATGTGTGTGTGTGTGTGTGTGTGTGTGTGTGTGTGTGTGTGTGTGTGTGTGTGTGTGTGTGTGTGTGTGTGTGTGTGTGTGTGTGTGTGTGTGTGTGTGTGTGTGTGTGTGTGTGTGTGTGTGTGTGTGTGTGTGTGTCACCACGACCGCAAACGACCACAAAGCATTGAGTGTCTAACGTGACCGCAGGACCTTTTGTAACGTGATGCGCTTGTCCGGCAAGTGTAAAAAGAAGTAAACACTTCACTTCAGCGACAAGGGTAATGTATTCCCCCAACCGCCTGTCAAATGTACCGAAAGCTGCTTGCTGACCTTCGGTGTGTTCAGATTTTGCCACGATCACGCATTTACTATCCAGCGGTGATCCCAACCAATACTGGCGTTAACTTTCACTAGTAACGAGAAAATTAATTACTTTGACGTAATGCTACTTTAGATGTGGTTGTATGTCAACAAGACTACATCAAAAGGACAGGAAGTATAGGGGCGGTATAGCTCGGTTGGTAGAGTGGCCGTGCCAGCAACTTGAGGGTTGCAGGTTCAATTCCCGCTTCCGCCATCCTAGTCACTGCCGTTGTGTCCTTGGGCAAGACACTTTACCCACCTGCTCCTAGTGCCAACTACACTGGTTTAAATGTAACTTAGATATTGGGTTTTCACTATGTAAAGCGCTTTGAGTCACTAGAGAAAAGCGCTATATAAATATAATTCACTTCACTTCACAAGTAACTGGACCTAGAAATTATTTCAAATTTGCAGGACTTATTCAGGTCCCATATACACAAAAACAGGTACCAATAGGTAAGAAAAGTTGGTTTTGCATTTTAGGTCCCCGTTAAAACAATAAGGATTTTTATTGTGTTTTGGCCCGGGGATGAGGTGGCGACTCGTCCAGGGTGTACGCCGCCTTCCGCCCGAATGCAGCTGAGATAGTCTCTAGCACCCCCCCGTGACCCTTCACCTTAACTTCAATGTTAGCGTGATAGCATGCTAATGTTAGGACGCTAACAAGTCGCTTGTGCGTAGAGATGGGTACAGAATCCGAAAGTGATCACTCCAGCAGCACTGAGCGTGGAGTCAGCCAAACATTCTCTAGGTAATGTTGCAATTTTCCACGCCAACAAAGAAATATACTCCAAAACGCTCCAACATAAGTTAAGTAAGGCTCCACTTTTTCACAAATACTCTTGCTCGATGCTAACATACATTGGCGTTGCTATTGTCGTGCTACTGATTAGCATTAGCGATTTCACATGGCTATTTCAACACCTTCAAATTGGTTGATAAATATTACAACTAAGATGCACGTACATATTACAGCTGGTGCGTAATAAGTACAATACTTACAGCATTAACACTTTTTTGGGGGCAACAAAAATCAAAATGACAACACCATTAACTATGCACTACTGCCATTTAATGACTTGGAATTGCAACTGTAATTGCAACGTAATGTCATGCTTATGAGATGTGAAGTGAAGTGAATTATATTTATATAGCGCTTTTCTCAAGTGACTCAAAGCGATTTTACAGAGTGAAACCTAATATCTAAGTTATATTTAAACCAGTGTTGGTGGCACTGGTTTAAATGTGTGTCTTGCCCAAGGACGCAACGGTAGTCACTAGGATGGCAGATGCGGGGATCAAACCTGGAACCCTCAAGTGGCTAGCACGGCCACTCTACCAACCGAGCTATACCGCCCCAAATGTGGAAATGTGACAAAAACAATTTATTTTTGTTAACACACACAAAAGTACTGAAAATTGGTATCGATTTGCAGGTTATTTTACGTGTTATTTTGTAACGCTCTCAATTTCCGCACAAATGCAAAAAAAAAAAAAGTAGCTACTTCCTTCTTGTAGATGGTCACATGTCCACACCTGCACCCATGTAATGTGTGCTGTATAGTAACTGTGTGTGTGTGTGTATGACTCAACAGCATGCGATGGGTGTCCATTTGCATGGTGTGTAACCAAATTTAGTAACATAAGTGGGGTGTTTTAAAGTGTACCCTACATGCCGTTTGATTTCTTCCATCATATTAAAAAACGCTAAAATTAAAGCTGCAAGCAGCGATGGACGGCACCGACTTTTGCTGGTGTTTACTGCCTTTACCCATTCAGCATATCTTTACCTGCACATTACCTACCTTCCCTGCATCCTGGAGTCACACTGGTGCTTCTTTCTTTCACCCATACATGCTGGTGCTTCCTGCCGTCACCCAGACAACATATCTTTACCTGCACATTACCTACGTTCTCTGTATCCTGGTGTCAAACTGGTGCCTCCTTCTTTCACCCAGTCAACATATCTTTACCCGCCACAGTACCTACCTTCTCGGCATCGTGTGGTCACCCCTGGTGTTTTCTGCTTTTAAGCGGCCATCTTGAGACGGCAGCAGCGCAGCAGTTCTTTGAAGGCTCGTAAAATCAAAACCGGAGCAGTTAGAAAAACTCTTTGCGCAACTTTTAATCAGAAGGGTTCAATCTCTTTCCTGTGCGAGTTTGAAGCCGACACAACAAACGCGCTCAGAGGAGATAATGTTTGAAAAAAGGTGATGGGTTTTTCCAAAACTTTTGTTTGAAGGGGTAATTGCCAACTTCCTGTGGATTTTTGCTGAAAGATGTAAATGAATGAAATGTAGGTCTAAGTGAGACCTACATAGAGGTTTTTGTTTCATGTTCTATGACATTTCTACCGGAGGTTACAAGCAGTTGTGTCTGTGTTTTCTTACTAGGAGCAGTTTTGTCTGTGTTTTATTCATAGGGGGCGCAAGAGCGCAATTTTTGCCAGTCCTGATGTGTGTGTCCAGTTTGCGTTTTGAAGCATTTTATCCATCCATCCATCCATCCATTTTCTACCGCTTATTCCCTTTCGGGGTCGCGGGGGGCGCTGGCGCCTATCTCAGCTACAATCAGGCGGAAGGCAGGGTACACCCTGGACAAGTCGCCACCTCATTTTAAGAGGGTCAAATTACAGCTCAAAGAGGCAAAAATTACATTTTTTAGGAAACTTTTGTTTTGAAGGGTTTTTGCCAACTTCCTGTTGATTTTTTTTGCTGAAAGAAGTCAGTGTATGAAATCTAGGTCTAAGTCAGACCTACATAGAGGTTTTTGTTTCATGTCTCTGCGACATTTCTAACGGAAGGTACAAGCAGTTTTGTCTGTGTTTTTTACTATGGGGCGCTAGAGCGCAATTTTGAGTTTTGGGGTTTGTTTTTTTATTAGATGGCAATTTTCGCCAGTCCTGATGTGTGTGTTAAATTTGGTGAGTTTTGAAGCATGTTAAAGGGGTCAAATTACAGCTCAAAGAGGCGGCGGTATAATAATAATAAAACCTTAGAAATACAATAGGGTCCTCTGTCCCAAAAGGACATTCGGTCCCTAATAACAATAACTAGAAAATTCCCGCGGATATTTTGATGGGCTTGCTATCTGCGCCCTGGACCTCTGGCCGGAGGTTGCCGGAAGTGGCTGTGCTTTTAAGCTGGTGCCGAGTGTCTGAATCCGTGAGTTTTAGTTGTAACTGTCCAAAAAGAGCTACAGAGCTGGCCTTAAAAATTATCATGGGCACAATAAAATGCTAACACTTAGCTTCTGTGCTTACGATGGCATGGTAACAGTGAGCATGTCTCACATATCAAGTAATATGGCTGTGGAAATAGAAAAACAATTAGATTAAAAAACTTAGCATGCTTAAGTTAGGTTGCTAGCATGCTATCCTTTTCATGCTAACAGTTAACAAGTGTCGCATACCAAGTTATATGACACTGGGGTAAACAGTAGCAAAATTAGCTCAAAAAGTTAGCATGTTAATTTTAGCATGCTAATGTTAGCATTGTAAGTTAGCGTGTGTCCCATAGCAAGTTATATGACTCTAAGATTACATTACATTTTAATTACTCAATTTTAAAACCCAACATTTTTACATATAAGAATTTTAAAACAGTGAATTTTAGAAACACTGAATTTTGACCAATTGAATTTTTCCCTTTTGAATTTTAAAACACCGAATTTTTACATATTGAATATTAAGCGATTATATTCTTACACACTGATTTTATACATTGAATTTTAAGACACTGAATCTTAAAACACTGAATATTTACACATTAAATATGTACAGAGTGAATTTTAAAACAATGAATTTTAGAAACACTGAATTTTTACCAATTTAATTTTTTACCTATTGAGTTTTAAAAGGCTGAATTTATACAGATATAATTATTTACACATTAAAATGTTTTTCACATTGAATAAGAGATTGAATTTTTACACACTGATTTTTTACACATTTAATTTTAACACTACATTTTAAAACCTTGAATATTTACACATTAAATATGTACAGAGTGAATTTTAAAACAATGAATTTTAGAAACACTGAATTTTTACCAATTGTATTATTACCTGATGAATTTTCAAAGGCCGAATTTTTCCAGATATAATTTTTACACATTACATTTTTTCACATTGAATATTAACAGATTGAATTTTTACACATTGAATTTTAAAACCCTGAATATTTACATATTAAATATGTAACCATAGAATTTTAAAACAATGAATTTGTAAACACTGAATTTTTACACACTAAATTTTTCGACATTGAACTTTAAAACACTGATAAGGTGGCGACTTGTCCAGGGTGTACACCGCCTTCCACACGATTGTAGCTGAGAAAGGCTCCAGCGCCTCCGCGACCCTGAAGGGAATAGGGCGTAGAAAATGGATGAATTTAAAATACTGAATTTTAACACAGTGAATTTTTAAAACACTGAATTTAAAATACAGAATTTTTACACATTGAATTTTTCAACACTGGATTTTTACACATTACATTTTAATTACTGAATTTTAAAACACAACATTTTTATATTTTGAATTTTAAAACACAAAACTTTTAAACATTGAATTTTAAAACACTGAATTTTTACCAATTTAATTTTTACCTATTGAATTTTAAAAGGCTGAATTTTCAAAGATATAATTTTTACACATTACATTTTTTCACATTGAATTTTTACACACTGATTTTTTTTTAAACAGAGAATGTTTACACACTGAATTTTTACACATTACATTTATACACATTGAATTTAAAATACAGAATTTTTACACATTGAATTTTTCAACACTGGATTTTTACACATTACATTTTAATTACTGAATTACTGAATACACAATGGGACGGCGTGGCGCAGTGGCAGAGTGGCCGTGCGCAACCCGAGGGTCCCTGGTTCAAATCCCACCTAGTACCAACCTCGTCACGTCCGTTGTGTCCTGAGCAAGACACTTCACCCTTGCTCCTGATGGGTGCTGGTTGGCGCCTTGCATGGCAGCTCCCTCCATCAGTGTGTGAATGTGTGTGTGAATGGGTAAATGTGGAAGTAGTGTCAAAGCGCTTTGAGTACCTTGAAGGTAGAAAAGCGCTATACAAGTACAACCCATTTATCATTTATTTATTTTAATTTTAAAACACAACATTTTTATATTTTGAATTTTAAAACAGAACTTTTAAACATTGAATTTTAAAACACTGAATTTTTACCATTTGAATTTTTACCTATTGAATTTTAAAAGGCTGAATTTTCAAAGATATAATTTTTACACATTACATTTTTTCACATTGAATTTTTACACACTGATTTTTTTACACATTGAATTTTACACACTGAATTTTAAAACCCTGAAATATTATTATTAATACTTAATATTTACCGAGGGTAAATATTAAGTATTTACCCATTGAATTTTAAAACATTGACTTTGTAAACAGAGAATGTTTACACACTGAATTTTTACACATCACATTTTTACACATTGAATTTAAAATACTGAATTTTTACATGTAAATTTTATACATAAAATGTTTACATTTACAATTTTTACACATTGAATTTAAAAACAGAGAATATTAAAACATTGAATTTAAAACGCAAATGTCCACTGCAGTGGACGAAGATCTTTTATTTCATTGTGCACCTGCATGTTGTCAGTGTGTAACTAAAGACGACATCACTCATGAATGTGGGTCAATGAAATGAAATCTGTTCGTATTAAAGGCCTGTATTGTTTTAATGTCATATAACTAATGTAGAAATATAATTTTTAATTCTCAAAATGAAACACAAGCTGATTTTGTGTACTCGTTATTGAAGTGTGGAATTTCCAAATTTAAAAAAAAATTCAAGAGGAAGTAAAAAAAAAAAAAAAAAAGGAGCGCATTTATGGAAAAGAAGGGAAAGTGGTTTGTGTGTTATGTAAGTTGTCGTATATATGCATGTGTGTGTGTTTGTGTGGATTAATCCAGTGGGTTTTATCCCCAGTGAATAGGACAGTGGGGCTTTGCAGTGATTATCCCCGCAGGCCTCAGATGATTGCTTTGAATCTGTCGTGTCTTCCTCTTCCCACTATCTCACTTTTTTTTACCCTCTCCACCGCACGTTTACCTTTTTAAAAACATCCGCACGTTACATTTTGCCCATGAAACCAAGTGAAAATATAGGCGGCGACCCATCTTTTCCCTCTCAGCTTTCCACGCATGCTGCAGATTACGCAATCGGAAAAATATTAGGGAATTCAATCTGCGCCATGATTAAAAAAAAAAAAAAAATTGCGTACCTCATCCTGTCACAATGTTGCTTGACAGGAGAAAATGGCGACACAAATAGCAAAAAAAAATAAAATTATTTTTAGGCACTTCCTCCAGTCAGGCTGTGATTTTTTTTTCTTCTGCAGCAGATTTCTCTCAGTGGGCGACTCCACAGGCACCGCTTTATTTGCTGAATACATTTTCAACTTCAGCCTGTCCTTCAACAATGCCAGATACCTAATAATAATTCAAAAATTATTAAAAAAGGAAAAATAAAGAGGTTATTTTAAAATAATTATGAATAATTAAGTCATTATTATTATATTAACGACCTAAAATGCTCTGTTATGTTAATGGTTCTTAACGAGCAAGGTGTATATCATCAAACCAGAATACACCGGAACTTTTACAAAACCCAAAACCAGTGAAGTTGGCACGTTGTGTAAATGGTGAATAAAAACAAAATCCAATTGTATACAAATCCTTTTCAACTTATATTCAATTGAATAGACTGCAAAGACCAGATACTTAATGTTGGAACTGAGAAACAATTTTTTGCAACTACCGTATTTACTTGAATTGCCGCAGGGGCGCTAATTAATTTAAAACCTCTTCTCACTCCTGCGCTTACCAAAGGCATGCGGTAAAAGTAAGCATGCGCTAATTATTTTAAAACCTCTTCTTACTCCGGCACTTACCAAAGGCATGCAGTAAAAATGTGAGTGTGATGTAAGCTTGGACCTTAAATCCTACTGAATAGCTCTTAATCTTCTTCCCTTTACGCGATTTCAAATTACTGGCATTGAAATCAGCCTCCTCCATTTTGAAAATGATGACAGGGGAAGTGTCACTCGTGACGTCACAAGTTTGATCAGGCGGTAATACTAAGCATGCGCTAATTATTTTGCGAAGTGAGTTTGACCCGGCAGTAATTCATGGTAATACGGTATTAGCTCATTTGAAATTTGATGCTTGCAGCATGTTTCAAAAAAGCTGGCACAAGTGGCAAAAAAGACTGAGAAAGTTGAGGAATGTGCAAGTTGGAAGAATTTAGGGATTTCACCATCTACGGTCCGTAATACCATCAACAGGTTCAGAGAATATGGAGAAATCACTGCATGTACGTGATAATATTACAGACCTTCGATCCGTCAGGCGGTACTGCATCAAAAAGCGACATCTGTGTGTAAAGGATATCACCACATGGGCTCAGGAACACTTCAGAAAAACTACGGTCCGTAACTACAGTTTGTCGCAACATTTGCAAGTGCAAGTTAAAACTCTACTATGCAAAGCGAAAACCATTTATCAACATCACCCACAAACGCCGCCGGCTTCGCTGGGCCTAAGCTCATCTAAGATGGACTGATGCAAAGTGGAAAAGTGTTCTGTGGTCTGATGAGTCCACATTTCAAATTGTTCTTGCATACTGTGGACATTGTGTCCTCTGGAACAAAGAGGAAAAGAACCATCCAGATTGTTTTAGGCCTAAAGTGGAAAAGCCAGCATCTGTGATGGTATGGGGGTGTATTAGTGCCCAAGGCATGGGTAACTTACACATCTGTGAAGGCACCATTAATGCTGAAAGGTACATACGGGTTTTGGAACAACATATGTTACCATACAAGCAACGTTATCATGGACGCCCCTGCTTATTTCAGCAAGCCATGGGTTTCAACAGCGTGGCTTCATAGTAAAAGAGTGTGGGTACTAGACTGGCCTGCCTGTAGTCCAGACCCTTCACCCATTGAAAATGTATGGCACAATTTGAAGCCTAAAATACCACAATGGAGACCTCTGACTGTTGAACAACGTAAGCTGTACATCAAGCAAGAATGGGAAAAAAATCCACATGTAAAGCTTCAAAAATTGGTCTCCTCAGTTCCCAAACGTTTACTGAGTGTTGTTAAAAGGAAAGGCCATGTAACACAGTGGTAAAAATGCCCCGTGCCAACTTTTTTGCAATGTGTTGCTGCCATTAAATTAAGTTAATGATTATTTGCACAAAAAACTACTTTGTGTTATAAATAGCAACAGCAAGGATGAATGTCCCATTAAAAAGAAAATAGAAGAAGAAAAAAAAAAAGCTTATCAACTACGGCGTTCACACGGACTACAAAGGCGGACTTGTGCAATTTTCCAGGACATATGCAGATCCCAAATACAGATCAGCAGGTACCAGAAGGTAAGAAAAGTATGTTTTGCATAATATTGCGAAACAAAACAGGCAGATAATATGTCTTACCTTAAACACACACCATAATAATACTCCTATGTTAAAGCGCAGTACAATCCAAGCGGTGCGGCTTTATAGATAGATAGATAGATAGATAGATAGATAGTACTTTATTGATTCCTTCAGGAGAGTTCCTTCAGGAAAATTAAAATTCCAGCAGCAGTGTACAGAGTTGAGATCAATTTAAAGAAAAAAGTAAAAAGTAAATAATGGGGTTTTAAAAGGAAACAAAATAGAGAAATATTACAAAAAGAATAAAAACAATGGGAATAACAATATAACAGTAAAATAAGAATATAACAAGACAATGTAGGCAGTAGTGACCATGTTATGAAAACGTATTGCACTGTTATTGTTTTGCATCCCCTGTCATCCTAGTACCCCCCCGCCCCCCGTCATAGCTTACCAAAGTCGTACCGAAACATTTTGATAGATTTTTGAGTATGTTCTATATTTTCAATGGATCCTATAAAATGTTGTTTTTGTTTACGTCAGTCATATGGCAGTCTACACGTATCTCTTATGTTTGACTGCCATCTACTGGTCACACTTATTTCACCGTGTACCAAATAAAATAGCTTCAAGGTCGGTAAGCAAACCCAGAATTATTCCGTTCATTAGGCACACCGGCTTCACGGTGGCAGAGGGGTTAGTGCGTCTGCCTCACAATACGAAGGTCCTGCAGTCCTGGGTTCAAATCCAGGCTCGGGAGCTTTCTGTGTGGAGTTTGCATGTTCTCCCCGTGAATGCGTGGGTTTCCTCCGGGTACTCCGGCTTCCTCCCACTTCCAAAGACATGCACCTGGGGATAGGTTGATTGGCAACACTAAATGGTCCCTAGTGTGTGAATGTTGTCTGTCTATCTGTGTTGGCCCTGCGATGAGGTGGCGACTTGTCCAGGGTGTACCCCGCCTTCCGCCCTATTGTAGCTGAGATAGGCGCCAGCGCCCCCCGCGACCCCAAAAGGGAATAAGCGTTAGAAAATGGATGGATGGATTAGGCACACCGGGTTGTAAGACGCAATGTCGAGTTTTGAGGGGGGGAAAAAGGGATTTTAAGTGCGCCTTATAGTCCGGAAAATACGATAGGTTAGTTAGCTGTAGTCTTAGTTAGCGGAAAACCAGCTGCTGTTACTGTCAGCAGGCCTGAAGTGGCAGAGTGGTCTGAACATTCTCAGCCTCCAGGCTCCCATCATGCTCTCTGGCCCGCTTACATCTTGGCACATGTGCCTCTTGTTTGTAGGTCAGCATGCATGCAGGCGCTCTGTGTGTGTGCAACGCCCGCCATTAAAAATACATCCGTCTCGCAGCTCGACATGTTCAAGTTAGGATCGTTTGTGTCGTGCGGACCAAACACAAAAACGCCGAGCTAATCCTCCCAAAACGAACACGTGAACGTTGGTTCAAGGTGCAGCAGCTGTGCTACAAATTCCTCCGGATGTAGGTTACGTCCACTCAACATGGACGCTCCGTCTTTTTGCTGGTGGAAGTGCTCCACACAAACAAAATAAGAGGTCTCGTTTAGACGCGGAGGTTCTTTGGCTACGTTCACACTGTTCCGATTTCTATTTTTTATCAAATCTCATCTTTTTAGTAGCTTACCACCATCATAGTGTGAATGTGGAGTGAATGAATGATGGCTGTCTAATGCAGTAGTTTTCAACCTTTTGTCAGTGATGTACCCCCTGTGAATATTTTTTTTTAATTCAAGTACCCCCTAATCAGAGCAAAGCATTTTTGGTTGATTATGTTACGACTTGGAAATGAGAGGACCCAGATGCAGAGAGGAAGTTTCCAAAAATAACAGCTTTTATTTTGAAATAACTTTTTAAACTCCGGTAAAAAAGCATTTCACAAAAATGTATACAACGTACGGAAAATAAATCCGAGGATAAACACTTAATTCAAAAAAATCACTCCAAAAAAATAAGGAGGAATACTACTTTAAGAAAATAACCTAACAAAAATAGAATATCAAGAAGAATTAACAAAAAGCGCTCCAACAGGAGAAAAAATAAACTCCTAATAATATACACAAATACAATATCTACGAATAAACAAAAAATCACTCAATCAATGAGGAAATAAAACGAAATTTGGAGTAACAAGGGACGGCGTGGCGCAGTGGAAGAGTGGCCGTGCGCAACCCGAGGGTCCCTGGTTCAAATCCCACCTAGTACCAACCTCGTCACGTCCGTTGTGTCCTGAGCAAGACACTTCACCCTTGCTCCTGATGGGTGCTGGTTGGCGCCTTGCATGGCAGCTCCCTCCTTCAGTGTGTGAATGTGTGTGTGAATGGGTGAATGTGGAAATATTGTCAAAGCGCTTTGGGATCCTTAAAAGGGGTAGAAGAGCGCTATACAAGTACAACCATTGACAAACCCCGTTTCCATATGAGTTGGGAATTTGTGTTTTAACTAGCACTTACAGATGTAGCGACCAACTGTAGTTACTGACAGTGGTTTTATGAAGTGTTATTTAGGTCATGTGGTGATATCCTTTACACACTGATGTCGGTTGTTGATGCAGTACCGCCTGAGGGATCAAAAGTCCGTAATATCATCACTTACGTGCAGGGATTTCTGAGCAAGACACTTCACCCTTGCTCCTGATGGGTGCTGGTTGGCGCCTTGCATGGCAGCTCCCTCCATCAGTGTGTGAATGTGTGTGTGAATGGGTAAATGTGGAAGTAGTGTCAAAGCGCTTTGAGTACCTTGAAGGTAGAAAAGCGCTATACAACTACAACCCATTTATTTATTTATCTAACAAAAAACTCACCAATTAGGTCGACGAAGGAAAACTAAGGACGCTCGAAGGAGGAAAAAAAGTTAACTCAAAATTTCAGCAAAAAATGACTGCTATGATCAAAAATTAGGGAGAACAAGAAAAAACAGGAGCAAGGCAAGGAGGAAATCCAGGACATGGACGTGGACATGGACGCTAGAAGGCATGATAGACGAGACGATCTGGCAAAGGACAAACGGAGAAGTGACCTTAAATAGGATGTGGGAGTGATGGGGAACAGGTGGAAACAATCAGGAATCAAGGATGACGTCAGACCGGTGACACAAGAGGAAGGACCCGTGATCTGAAACAAGAGGGTAGCTTTTCAAAATAAAATACATAAATCACAAGACAGAAAAACAAACAAGACTTCCCTCGCCGCGGTGTGACAGAAAAAAAGAGATAAAGAAGTAAAATATAGCACTATGTCATCAGTTTCGGATTTATTAAATTGTATAATAGTGCAAAAAAATTGCTCTTTTGTAGTGGTCTTTCTTGAACTATTTGGAAAAAAAGATAGAAAAAACTTGTTTAAATCAATCAATCAATCAATGTTTATTTATATAGCCCCAAATCACAAATGTCTCAAAGGACTGCACAAATCATTACGACTACAACATCCTCGGAAGAACCCACAAAAGGGCAAGGAAAACTCACACCCAGTGGGCAGGGAGAATTCACATCCAGTGGGACGCCAGTGACAATGCTGACTATGAGAAACCTTGGAGAGGACCTCAGATGTGGGCAACCCCCCCCCCCCCCCCCCCCCCATCTAGGGGACCGAAAGCAATGGATGTCGAGCGGGTCTAACATGATGCTGCGAAAGTTCAATCCATAGTGGCTCCAACACAGCCGCGAGAGTTCAGTCCAAAGCGGATCCAAGACACCAGCGAGAGTCCCGTCCACAGGAGACCATCTCAAGCGGAGGCGGATCAGCAGTGTAGAGATGTCCCTAATCGATACAGGCGAGCTGTCCATCCTGGGTCCCGACGAGCGGTCCATCCTGGGTCTCGACTCTGGACAGCCAGTACTTCATCCATGGTCATCGGACCGAACCCCAAGGGAGGGGGGGACATAGGAGAAAGAAAAGAAGCGGCAGATCAACTGGTCTAAGAAGGAGGTCTATTTGAAGGCTAGAGTATACAGATGAGTTTTAAGGTGAGACTTAAATGCTTCTACTTCTTCTAAATAAACAAATGATTCTACACAAAGAAGTAATCATCAACTTAAAGTGCCCTCTTTGGGGATTGTAATAAAGATCCATCTAAATTCATGAACTTAATTCTAAACATTTCTTCACAAAAATAGAAATCTTTAACATCAATACTTATGGAACATGTCCACAAAAAAAATCTAGCCGTCAACACCGTATTTCTTTTCACAGTTTATGAACTTACATTCATATTTCGTTGAAATATTATTTGAATTATTGCTATTTTTAGAGTATTTAAAAAAAATCTCACGTACCCCCATTTGAGAACCACTGCCCTAATGTACAGAAAAGTGCGATATAAATCTACTCTGTCATGACGTCGCACACACTGCAGTCTTTACCAAGTAAAAATGGCTTCAGCTCTATTTGGTCTCGATTAGGGTTTTACGGTATACTGGTACTAGTATAGTACCGCGATACTAATGAATCATATTCGGTACAATACCGCTTCCAAAAAGTATCGGTCCCCCGTCGTCGTCACGTCATGACATTACTGGTTTTACGAGCAGGGGAGCATATTCGGCAGCGCACAATCACAAAGTACTTGCAAGCAGACACAGTGTGTAGACAGAAAAGGGAGAACGGACGCAGTTTGGCTTAAAGACTAACGATAAAGGTGAAGTTATAACGCTGCCCCCAGGAAGAGGTGCTTTAAGACATGGCTCGCTAGCTAATCTGCAGTGTTGTAGCTACTTCTAATCACTATTCCTCGTCTCCATGGCGACAAATGAAAAACGTTTCTTACAAGTATCATCCTTGCAGGACGAGGAATAGCTAAACATGCTTCACAATGTAAACAAACCATTGGTGGATCTACACCTGACATCCACTGTAATGATACCAAGCACAGGAGCGAATCTCGTCGATACTACTAGGATTACATTGATATTTTTTAGCATCGCAAAATATTTTTTCGTTTTTCCTCCAGAAGGTCTTATTTTTGTACATGTGATGTCAGATGAAACAAAAAATTAGCTGTCTGGCCACAATACCCATGTTTGGAGGAGGGAAGGTGAGGCCTTTAATCCCAGGAACACCACACCTACCGTCAAGCATGGTGGTGGTAGTATTATTATGCACTGGGCCTGTTTTGCTGCCAATGAAACTGGTGCTTGACAAAGTTTTGAAGAAAAGTAAAATGTATGCTTGTCAAAAATGAATATGTACTTTGTTATTCTGACCATTCCCAGCTATTTTGTCTTATTGGTTAAAAAAATAAATCAATGGGGTTCTTGTTTTGACTACAAGTTTCGACGACAAGTTGAAATGTATGCTTGCTAAAAAGAATATGTGCTGAGTCTTGTTTTGACATTAGAACTTTATTCCTTTAAAGCGGGATTGTGCTGGCTTAAGAAGAAGAGCTACTTATTATTTTGACCTTACTCTTCCATCTTGGTTATCTTTCAATAAAAAAAAAATAAAAAAATCAATGGATTTCTTGCTTTGACATGCAGTATTCCCACATATGTTGTACAGTTCGAAGACAATCTGTTAAGAATTGATCCCCCTGATCAATGTGAACAAGCAGAGCTGCTCGTTCATCTTGTGTACGAGATCATTAAAAGATCAATAGAGCTCTTGCTGCGACAAATCTAAGCGTTTAAAAGCATTCATAATAATGATCTGTAAGGGAAATAAATAAGAAGTTTCTGTTTATCTTACCACTGGCCCCAATTAGTGTTGTTTTTATTCAAGATCAATAGGGTTCCTGTAAGGCTGTGGTTGACTCTTTTTTTGGAGAGATGTGAATTAGACCAGTCTGCTGACACAAACATTTATTTTCTTATCCGACCGTTAGCTCCAAAGACCTCAGCCATGTATATTGCTGGATATTAGTCAGAATCAATAGGGTTCCTGCTTTACAAAAAAAAAAGATGTGACTTTAAGGTTTTACTACTTACGTATAAAATACTACACGGTCTAGCTCCATCCTATCTTGCCGATTGTATTGTACCATATGTCCCGGCAAGAAATCTGCCTTCAAAGGACTCCGGCTTATTAGTGATTCCCAAAGCCCAAAAAAAGTCTGCGGGCTATAGAGCGTTTTCCGTTCGGGCTCCAGTACTCTGGAATGCCCTCCCGGTAACAGTTCGAGATGCCACCTCAATAGAAGCATTTAAGTCTCACCTTAAAACTCATTTGTATACTCTAGCCTTTAAATAGACTCCCTTTTTAGACCAGTTGATCTGCCGTTTCTTTTCTTTTTCTTCTATGTCCCACTCTCCCGTGTGGAGGGGGTCCGGTCCGATCCGGTGGCCATGTACTGCTCGCCTGTGTATCGGCTGGGGACATCTCTGCGCTGCTGATCCGCCTCCGCTTTTGATGGTTTCCTGCTGGCTCCACTGTGAACGGGACTCTCGCTGCTGTGTTGGATCCGCTTTGGACTGGACTCTCGCGACTGTGTTGGATCCATTATGGATCGAACTTTCACAGTATCATGTTAGACCCGCTCAACATCCATTGCTTTCCTCCTCTCCAAGGTTCTCATAGTCATCATTGTCACCGATGTCCCACTGGGTGTGAGTTTTCCTTGCCCTTATGTGGGCCTACCGAGGATGTCGTAGTGGTTTGTGCAGCCCTTTGAGACACTAGTGATTTAGGGCTATATAAGTAAACATTGATTGATTGATTGATTGAATGATCAAGACCATTGAATATTGTCACCTACAAAGCTCTTTGATCGTTGCTGTCTCAGCTTTTTTGTGTCAAATGGCGTTGAAAATCATTAGGGTTCTTGCTTTTGTCAAGAAATATTGTTCCGTGGATGTTTTGAAGGAAACCAGGTTGAGAAGACTGCGAGTGAGAAAGAAGGAATTGACCTTTTGACCACAGCTATCTTGGCTTGTCTTGTGTATGAGGCTTTTCAAAATCAATAGGCGTCTTGCTTGGAGCCTCAGTGTGACAAAACAATACGATTCTTGCCTTAACAGTAGCTGTCTTTCAACTCATACACTTCCCCACTTCAATCAATCAATCATCCGTCCATTTCCTACCGCTTGTCCCTTTTGGGGTGGCGGGTGGATGCTGAAGCCTATCTCAGCTGCATTCGGGCGAAAGGCGGGGTACACTCTGGACAAGTCGCCACCTTGTCACGGGGCCTCAATCAATCAATCGTTTATTTCTATAGCCCTAAACCACAAGTATCTCAAAGGGCTGCACAAGCCACATTGACATCCTCGGTTCAGAGCCCACATAAGGACAAGGAAAAACTCACATCCCAGTGGAAAAGTCAACGTGAATGACTATGAGAAACCTTGGAGAGGACCGCAGAGCTGCACCTACCCTTCAATAAGTACGCTGTGTACGCTGCGTACTTAGTTACCGACTACGCGCATTTCGAGAGTGTAGTGCTATCTTAAATCCATCACCATGGCTGCCACGTTTCAGAAAATAAGAGTTCGCGAGAAAAAATTGACTTTTTGAACATGGAGTTAGCAGGCCTACTGAAACCTCCTACTACCGACCACGCAGTCTGATAGTTTGTATATCAATGATGAAATATTAACATTGCAACACATGCTAATAAGGCCTTTTTAGTTTACTAAATTGCAATTTTAAATTTCGCGCGAAGTATCCTGTTGAAAACGTCGGTATGATGACGCGTGACGTCTCGGATTGTAGCGGACATTTTTTTCCAGCCGGATCCAAGCTATAAGTAGTCTGCTTTAATCACATAATTACACAGTATTCTGGACATCTGTGTTGCTGAATATTTTGCAATTTGTTCAATTAATAATGGAGGAGTCAAAGAAGAAAGATGTAGGTGGGAAGCGGTGTATTGCAGCTGCCTTTAGCAACACAAACACAGCCAGTGTTTCCTTGTTTACATTCCCGAAGGTGAAGCTTTACTATGGAACAGAGCGGTCAAGTAAACATGGTTCTCTACCACATGGTTTCGGTGAGAAAATTGTGGTAATAAGTCGGCTCTTACCGTAGATTGAGCGGAGTTTGCGTCCTCCTGCAACTGCGGACTCTCTTACCTCCTCCCACCGGAGACACTGGCGGTCACCACACCCGTGGCCACACCCCTCCGACTTTCAGGTACCATATAATCTCACTAAAACACTAGTAACACAATTAGCAGATAAGGGATTTTCCAGAATTATCCTAGTAAATGTGTCTAATAACATCTGAATCGCTCCCACTGCCCTCGCCTTTTTTTTTCTCTTATTATATTATAATTATCTAGTTCTTCACTCCTCAACGAATCTTTCATCCTTGCTCAAATTATTGGGGAAATCGTCGCTTTCTCGGACCGAATCACTCTAGCTGCTGGTGGCCATGATTATAAACAATGTGATGACCTCTACAACCCGTGACGTCACACGCGCATCGTCTGCTACTTCCGGTACAGGCAAGGCTTTTTTATTAGCGACCAAAAGTTGCGAACTTTATCGTCGATGTTCTCTACTAAATCCTTTCAGAAAAAATATGGCAATATCGCAAAATGATCAAGTATGACCCATAGAATGGACCTGCTATCCCCGTTTAAATAAGAAAATATAATTTCAGTAGGCTTTTAAAGTACTTTAGGACAGATGTCCTCACTTCCAGCCTACTAATGTGAATCTTAATGAACCCCAAATTAGAAATGAAAACCGTGACAATAATTTTGCCAAAGTCAATGCTAAATGTATTTGCCAATCAGTGGCCTAGTGGTTAGATTGTCTGCCCTGCAAACGGTAGGTTGTGAGTTCATAGTCATACCAAAGACTATAAAAACGGGACCCAGTACCTCCCTGCTTGGCACTCAGCATCAATAGTTGGAATTGGGCCTTATAGCACCAAAAATTAGAGATGTCTTATAATATCGGACTGCCAGTATTCTCGGCCGATAAATGCTTTAAAATGTGATATCGGAATTTATCGGTATCTGTTTTAAAAAGTAAAGTTCATGACTTTTTAAAACGCCGCTGTACGGAGTGGTACACGGACTCAGGAAGAAGTACGGAGCGCCAATAAACTTTGCATGCCGACCCCAATCACATAATATCTACAGCTTTTCATACACACAGAAGTGAATTCAAAGCATACTTGGTCAACAGCCATACAGGTCACACTGAGGGTGGCCGTATAAACAACTTTAACACTGTTACATATATGCGCCACACTGCGAACCCACACCAAACAAGAATGACAAACACATTTCGGGAGAACATCCGCACCGTAACAAAACATAAACACAACAGAACAAATACCCGGAACCCCTTGCAGCACTAACTCTTCCGGGACGCTACAATATACACCCCCCTGCTACCCGCATTTCAACTAAGAGGAAGAGACAGCAGCTCTCTCTGCTGTCATTGGAGCGTCTAAATTGATCCTTACAAGGTCTGTAACTTTTGACAGATTCGAGTCTAATTGATAACATTTGAACAGTTGTGGATAGATCTTGAAGTTTAGAATTAAAAAAACAACAACACTGCTTTAGGGGCGTTTTGTATGTCGCTTCTGAGCGGGTTCCGCTGATCACACACGTCCACGGGAGTCCAGCGTTCAGAGTTGAACAAGGTTTTTTTTACCCTCAATAATTTTAATATTCCCCTGTGATGACGTGGCGACTTGTCCAGGGCGTACCACGCCTGAATGCAGCTGACTCCAGCACCCCCCGCGACCTCATCAGGGACAAACAGTAGAACATAGATGGATGGATGGATTTCAATATTCGACTTTTCAGTCCGTGTCATTCCTCTCCACACTCTCCCAAGCCCTCCTACTTCTGCTGTTCCCGACCGCTACTGTTAAAGACAACAGGTGATTAGACAACTCGTACCACCTGGGGAATCTAATCACCTGTTCAGCCGTGTCTCGCCGTCTGATGGTGCTCTGTCCTCAGCACCATGGACAGAAGTGGTGGCCTCCCCTCCTGCAGGCAGCGCTGGCCACACCTCCCTCCACAGGGGTCTAAATTCCATCCATCCATTCATTTTCTACCGCTTATTTCCTTCGGGGTCGCGGGGGACGCTGGAGCCTATCTCAGCTACAATCGGGCGGAGGGCGGTGTACACCTATGACAAGTCGCCACCTCATCACAGGGCCAACACAGATGGACAGACAACATTCACACTCACATTCACACACTAGGGCCAATTCAGTGTTGCCAATCTAAATTTATATTTAGAAATCTGTAACTCTGACACGCCCACACACACATTGAGACTGATGTCAGAATTTCCTTTTTCCAAGTGTGAATTGATCCAAGAGAAAAGGCAAATACATGTTGCACAGCTTTGCAACAAACACATGACAATGATAGCCTTAAAACCCTGCATATTGGCAAGGAACCTCAAGGAGAAACAGCAAATAAATAATGAACACAATTGGGTACTGTCTTCTAGCTAGCAGGAGGCTTGTCGACCAAGTTTTAAATGTCGGGTGTTGTTGAGTGTGTGAAAGATAGTGCGAGTCTTCATATTGCCTGGTGCCTGCCGTGGTTTGTTAGATTACTTGAATTGCGGTCGGGTATATAGTATGCGCCTGCCTAGAATTACTGCCGGGTCAAACTTGTTTCGCAAAATAATTAGCGCATGCTTAGCATTACAGCCGGCTCAGGACTAAGGCCGGATTCAAACTCGTTTCGCAAAATATTATTTTTATTAGCGCATGTCTAGAATTTCTGCCGGGTCAAACTCGGTTTTGCAAAATAATTAGCGTATGCTTAGAATTTCCGCCGGGTCAAACTCGTCTCGTTACGAGTGACACTTCACCTGTCATCATTTTCAAAATGGAGGAGGCTGATTTCAATAATTTGAAATCACATAAAGGGAAGAAGATTTTGAGCTATTCAGTAGGATTTAAGGTCCAAGCGATTTGAATATGCTAAAAAGAACAGCAAGCAGCTATGTTTTATTAATATACCGTAGCTGCGTGTGTCAAATATGAGTCATTAAAGGACTCCCGCCTCCTGGTGGTAGAGGGCGCTAGTGATCCCTCTTGCGACTACTCGGCTGCAGAAGAAGTGACAACAAGCAGCAAGAGTGAGCAGCGATCGTTTATTTTTTCCTCTCGCTTGCACTTTTAACATGGAGGATTACATATCTAAAATAAAACAGATTTCTCAACTGGACTTTCAATGGAAGCAGGAGGTAATAAAGGAAGATCTCCATCGAGACCGAGAGACTTTTAAAACTGAAGAAAGATAAGGAAGACTTCTATAAACAAGTTATCGATGCTTTTGATCATTTATAACTAAAAGTAAGACCATAATATTATTTTTATTAAATGTGCTTTTCATGATGGTACCCTTACACCACACTTAAATTTATAAGCTCAGGCCTAAATTTACCGCATGCCTTTGGTAAGCGCCGGAGTGAGAGGAGGTTTTAAATTAATTAGCGCCCCGGCGGCAATTCAAAGAAATACGGTAAGGCACAAAGGACGGATGGATTGGTTTTCTGGGCCTGTCAATCAGAGTTACTCAAACTACGGCAAGCTGCAATGACCAAAGTTTATCATAATGATACAAATTATTACTGAATAGGGAAATATAAGCGTGAGAAATGTCGAACTGCACAGTCATATCAACGTCGGCCGTCTTGAGTACTCCATAAATGGCATAATTGATTCTAATAACATCCTGAGCTGGTGCTATATTAGCCGCAGCACTGTTTATAGTTGCCATCAATAATTCACAAGTGAGATTTTTAAAGAATTCAGTCCAAATGCTGGAAGTCGTTTTTGTGGCGTAGAGACACGTTCCACCATGGTGGCGCTGAGGGCCACATTCGTGTGTAGAAAAAAACAAAGGCCGGTGGCTCACGGACAGGAAATGGAGTCCGAGAGGAGAGAGTGCGCGTAAATCCTCTTTCCCCTCTGACTTTAATCCGTCACGGGCTGAGCCGCTGTCCGTCAAACGGGCTGAAGGGGAGGAGTCACCGTGGCGCTCGCCGTGGGTAAAAGAGTGTCGACTTGCTTCCTAGCTCGTCCTACACTCGCTGGTTGACTGAGAGGGCGGAGCTATGGCTGACCACCTTTTTGTCAATCACAGGACTAAGCCCCGCCCCCAAGCATAAAGAGCAACTTTGGACGTCGAGCACACTTTTTGTCTTCGGTTGTTTGAGTCCTTAATTCATTTTTTAATCTTCAAAGAATATGAGCTATATAGAGAAAAACTAGAAAAACTACAAATATAGTAACATAACTATCGTATAAGTTGTATACAAAACATGTTAATATTGAATATATTAATATCATCTATTCCATTCTATGTAGGTTTTCTTTTTTTTTGTACAAACCCCGTTTCCATATGAGTTGGGAAATTGTGTTAAATGTAAATATAAACGGAACACAATGATTTGCAAATCATTTTCAACCCATATTCAATTGAATGCAGTACAAAGACAAGATATTTGATGTTCCAACTCATAAACTTTATTTTTTTTTTGCAAATAATAATTAACTTAGAATTGCATGGCCGCAACACGTGCCAAAGTAGTTGGGAAAGGGCATGTTCACCACTGTGTTACATCACCTTGTCTTTTAACAACAATGAACTAATTATTGAAGCTTTGAAAGTGGAATTATTTCCCATTCTTGTTTTATGTAGAGCTTCAATCGTTCAACAGTCCGGGGTCTCTGCTGTGGTATTTTACGCTTCATAATGCGCCACACATTTTCGATGGGAGACAGCTCTGGACTGCTGGCGGGCCGGGAAAGTACCCGCACTCTTTTTTTACGAAGCCACACTGTTGTAACACGTGCTGAATATGGCTTGGCATTGTCTTGCTGAAATAAGCAGGGGCGTCGATGAAAAAGACGGCGCTTAGATGGCAGCATATGTTGTTCCAAAACCTGTATGTACTTTTCAGCATTAATGGTGCCTTCACAGA
Organism: Nerophis ophidion; assembly: GCF_033978795.1. NCBI lineage: Eukaryota > Metazoa > Chordata > Actinopteri > Syngnathiformes > Syngnathidae > Nerophis > Nerophis ophidion. Next base: position 2,979,021 of record NC_084612.1, read on the forward strand.
TGTGTAAGTTACCCATGCCTTGGGCATTAATGCACCCCCATACCATCACAGATGCTAGCTTTTGAACTTTGAGTCGATAACAGTCTGAATGGTTCGCTTCCCCTCTGGTCCGGATGACACGATGTCGAATATTTCCAAAAACAATTTGAAATGTGGACTCTTCAGAACACTTTTCCACTTTGCATCAGTCCATCTTAAATGATCTCGGGCCCAGAGAAGCCGGCGGCATTTCTGGATGTTGTTGATAAATGGCTTTCATTTTGCATAGTAGAGCTTTAACTTGCACTTACAGATGTACCAACAAAATGTATTTAGTGAAAGTGGTTTTCTGAAGTGTTCATGAGCCCATGTGGTGATATCCTTTAGAGATTGATGTTGGTTTTTGATACAGTGCCGTCTGAGGGATCGAAGGTCACGGTCATTCAATGTTGGTTACTGGCCATGCCGCTCACGTGGAGTGATTTCTCCAGATTCTCTGAACCTTTTGATGATATTATGGAGCGTAGATGTTAAAATCCCAAAATTTCTTGCAATTGCACTTTGAGAAACGTTGTTCTTAAACTGTTTGACTATTTGCTCACACAGTTGTGGACAAAGGGGTGTACCTCGCCCCATCCTTTCTTGTGAAAGACTGAGCATTTTTTAGGAAACTGTTTTTATACCCAATCATGGCACCCACCTGTTCCCAATTAACCTGCACACCTGTGGGATGTTCCAAATAAGTGTTTGATAAGCATTCCTCAACTTTATCAGTATTGATTGCCACCTTTCCCAAATTCTTTGTCTTTGTTGCTGACATCAAATTCTAAAATTAATGGTTATTTGCAAAAAAAAAAGTTTATCAGTTTGAACATCAAATATGTTGTCTTTGTAGCATATTCAACTGAATATGGCTTGAAAATGATTTGCAAATCATTGTATTCCGTTTATATTTACATCTAACACAATTTCCCAACTCATATGGAAACGGGGTTTGTATTTAGTAATTTCTATTAATAACAATATTAATGTAAAATCTGTTTATATAAAATGCTACTTGCATTACACTTAATACATATAAAAACAATTAGAGCAAACTAACACAAAACATTGAATAATAACAGTTTTAACGTTGTTCTTAGTAACGTTTAAGAACACTAAAACAAACATTGTGCCTCACTGTACAGTATAACTTGGCATGTTACCAAAAACAAGTTTACTTTTAGTTGTATTGTTTTTTTTTTGTATTGTAAATTATATAATAATAAAAAAAAAAATCCCATACTTCTGATTAGTTATCAGCAAAAATCCCCTCTTTAGTTCAAGGAAATGAAAAAATCACACACTACTGTCGTCAGAACATACAAATAATGTTTTTTTTTTTATCCTAATATCTTTTTATATAAATATTAATGAATCATAATTTATTCATTCCGTCATAAAACTTACAGTAAACTAAAGTATTGATTATTTCTTAGGCCAGGGGTCGGCAACCCAAAATGTAGAAAGAGCCATATTGGACCAAAAATACAATACGAAAATCTGTCTGGAGTCGCAAAAAATGAAAATGATAAGTCTTATAATGAAGGCAACCCATGATTTAAGTGTCTATATTAGCTATATTAATGTGACGCCGGTTCGGCATCGTGGTACCGGGTTCGATTCCCTCGTGGATGCGTCAAACGAAGAACACAACAAAGGTAGAATCTAACAAATTTATTAACAAAAGGTGAGCTCTGAACAAAACACTGGAGCTAATAAAAAGGGAAACAAAAGACGCCAGCATGAAAGCTAGGAAATATAAACAACTAAGACTTGGCATGAAGGCATAAAAAGTAAAAACAAAGATGATTATTAGCATGTGAGCTAAAGATGACTAGGTGGCTAAACTCATTTGTATACTCTAGCCTTTAAATAGACTCCCTTTTTAGACCAGTTGATCTGCCGTTTCTTTTCCTTTTCTTCTATGTCCCACTCTCCTTTGTGGAGGGAGTCCGGTCCGATCCGGTGGCCTTGTACTGCTCGCCTATGTATCGGCTGGAGACATCTCTGCGCTGCTGATCCGCCTCCGCTTGGGATGGTTTCCTGCTGGCTCCGCTGTGAACGGGACTCTCGCTGCTGTGTTGGATCCGCTTTGGACTGGACTCTCGCGACTGTGTTGGATCCATTATGGATTGAACTTTCACAGTATCATGTTAGACCCGCTCGACATCCATTGCTTTCCTCCTTTCCAAGGTTCTCATAGTCATCATTGTCACCGACGTCCCACTGGGTGTGAGTTTTCCTTGCCCTTATGTGGGCCTACCGAGGATGTCGTAGTGGTTTGTGAAGCCCTTTGAGACACTAGTGATTTAGGGCTATATAAGTAAACATTGATTGATTGATTGATTGATTAAACTAATGAGCTAGCGAGAAAAGCATACCTGACGTTACGTTGCGTGAAAACAAACTAGAGTCCCAGAAAGAATAAAGAGAAGAGGCTGGCTTATAAAGGGGAGGTGATTAACAGAGAACAGGTGTGCAGGAACCGGGAGTAGCAGCTGAATATAATAAGTAACCACGGTGATGGACTAAACGGGAAATAAACGGATCAAACGGATCCGAGTCACGGATCGCAACAATTAGCCTTCTATCAAAATTACTCTAAAAGTGTTATATAAGTCAGTGGTTCTTAACCTGGGTTCGATCGAACCCTAGGGCTTCGGTGAGTTTGCCTCAGTGGTTCTGCAGAGGTCAGGACACACCCGACTCATCGTGTAAATAAAAACTCTTCCCTATCGGCGTATTATGTATACGGTAGCCGCAGAAATCACACTAATTTGCAGGTGTGTAATTGGTTGTGAGTTCATGCTCTGTGTTGGTTTTGTTCTTTGAACAAGGGGATGTTCATGCATGGTTCATTTTGTGCACATGTATAAATACATATAACTTGGTCTTGAATTTGAAAAAAAATGCATTTTATGTTTCACTAAAGAAGGGTTCGGTGAATGCGCATATGAAACTGGTGGTGTTCAATACCTCCAACAAGGTTAATACCCACTGATATAAGTGTTATAATGAAGGCAACACACGATGTGTCTATATTAATTGTATTAGCCTACTATCAAAATGACTTTAAATAAAAATAAATGATAAATGGGTTGTACTTGTATAGCGCTTTTCTACCTTCAAGGTACTCAAAGCGCTTTGACACTACTTCCACATTTACCCATTCACACACACATTCACACACTGATGGAGGGAGCTGCCATGCAAGGCGCCAACCAGCACCCATCAGGAGCAAGGGTGAAGTGTCTTGCTCAGGACACAACGGACGTGACGAGGTTGGTACTAGGTGGGATTTGAACTCGGGTTGCGCACGGCCACTCTCCCACTGCGCCACGCCGTCCCTAATAAAAAAGCCTTGCCTGTACCGGAAGTAGCAGATGATGTGCGCATGACGTCACGGGTTGTGGAGCTCCTCACATTGTTTACAACAGTGTTTTTCAAACACTGTGCCGCGGCACAGTAGTGTGCCGTGAGATACAGTCTGGTGTGCCGTGGGAGATTGTCTAATTTCTCCTATTAGGTTAACAATATTTTTTGCAAACCAGTAATTGTAGTCTGTAAATGATGTGTTGTTGTTGAGTTTCGGTGCTGTGTAGAGCTCTTAAATATCAGTAGGTGGCAGCCGGTAGCTAATTGCTTGTAGTTGTCGGAAACAGCAGGAGGCAGCATGCAGATAAAAAGGTTTCTAATGTTTAAACCAAAAATAAACAAAAGGTGAGTGCCCCTAAGAAAAGGCATTGAAGCTTAGGGAAGGCTATGCAGAACCAAACTAAAACTGAACGGGCTACAAAAGTAAACAAAAAAAGAATGCTGGACGACAGCAAATACTTACTGTGGAGCAAAGACGGCGTCCACTAAGTACATCCGAACATGCGCACGGCCACTCTTCCACTGCGCCACGCCGTCCCTAAAAGTCTTATATTAGTGTTATAAAGAAGGCAACACATGATGTAAGTGTCTATATTAGCTATAATATCCTACTATCAAAATGAGTATGTGTCGCAGGCAAATGGGGAAATTTAATATTTATTCTACACATTTTTACAACATTAAAACCATTAGTAAATCCGAGGTTACGCAGAAGGTTTGATTGATTGATTGAAACTTTTATTAGTAGATTGCACAGTACATATTCCGTACAATTGACCACTAAATGGTAACACCCGAATGAGTTTTTCAACTTGTTTAAGTCGGGGTCCACGTTAATGAATTCATCCATCCATCCATCCATCCATCCATCCATCATCTTCCGCTTATCCGAGGTCGGGTCGCGGGGGCAACAGCCTAAGCAGGGAAACCCAGACTTCCCTCTCCCCAGCCACTTCGTCCAGCTCTTCCCGGGGGATCCCGAGGCGTTCCCAGGCCAGCCGGGAGACATAGTCTTCCCAACGTGTCCTGGGTCTTCCCCGTGGCCTCCTACCGGTTGGACGTGCCCTAAACACCTCCCTAGGGAGGCGTTCGGGTGGCATCCTGACCAGATGCCCGAACCACCTCATCTGGCTCCTCTCAATGTGGAGGAGCAGCGGCTTTACTTTGAGTTCCTCCCGGATGGCAGAGCTTCTCACCCTATCTCTAAGGGAGAGCCCCGCCACACGGCGGAGGAAACTCATTTCGGCCGCTTGTACCCGTGATCTTATCCTTTCGGTCATGACCCAAAGCTCATGACCATAGGTGAGGATGGGAACGTAGATCGACCGGTAAATTGAGAGCTTTGCCTTCCGGCTCAGCTCCTTCTTCACCACAACGGATCGGTACAACGTCCGCATTACTGAAGACGCCGCACCGATCCGCCTGTCGATCTCACGATCCACTCTTCCCTCACTCGTGAACAAGACTCCTAGGTACTTGAACTCCTCCACTTGGGGCAGGGTCTCCTGCCCAACCCGGAGATGGCACTCCACCCTTTTCCGGGCGAGAACCATGGACTCGGACTTGGAGGTGCTGATTCTCATTCCGGTCGCTTCACACTCGGCTGCGAACCGATCCAGCGAGAGCTGAAGATCCCGGTCAGATGAAGCCATCAGGACCACATTATCTGCAAAAAGCAGAGACCTAATCCCGTGGCCACCAAACCGGAACCCCTCAACGCCTTGACTGCGCCTAGAAATTCTGTCCATAAAAGTTATGAACAGAATCGGTGACAAAGGACAGCCTTGGCGGAGTCCAACCCTCACTGGGAATGTGTCCGACTTACTGCCGGCAATGCGAACCAAGCTCTGGCACTGATCGTACAGGAAACGGACCGCCACAATAAGACAGTCCGATACCCCATACTCTCTGAGCACTCCCCACAGGACTTCCCGAGGGACACGGTCGAATGCCTTCTCCAAGTCCACAAAGCACATGTAGACTGGTTGGGCAAACTCCCATGCACCCTCAAGAACCCTGCCGAGAGTATAGAGCTGGTCCACAGTTCCACGACCAGGACGAAAACCACACTTAATGAATTCAAGGTGAGATAACTCCTGGAAATGACTGGCTTTTAATGGCCAAAGGTATAGATGTGTGTGTCCAAGTTAAAGGAAACGTCAGGCTGTCTTCTTCTAATGGATTTATTACCATCTTTGGCAAGCTAGGTAATGTTTGCTGTGGTCTGGAACAATATGGCACACAAACAACTATCAGAAATGCAGCCACTATAACATCGAATGTTCTGCAATTTGTCGTCCCCTAAGTAACAACTGAACTGGGCAAGAAAACATTTAGGTTTTCAGCACCGAAGGCTTGGAATAATCTCCAATCAAAGCTTCAACTTCAAACCCTTGTTACATTAAATGAGTTTAAAAGTTCTGTGAAAGGGTTGCAGTCTACCTTGTCTGTATGCACATGTGTTAAGTGAGCAAGTTTTAATGTTGTAAACTTGATGTTTTATGTGTTATTTACTGTTTTTAATGTAACCTTGCTGCTGCTTTCTTGGCCAGGTCTCCCTTGCAAAAGAGATCTTTGATCTCAATAGGATTTTACCTGGTTAAATAAAGGCTAAATTAAAAAAAATCGAGATATGTTGTGAGACATGCAAAACAAAATTATAAATAAAGAGGATTAAAGTAAATGATATTAAATGAGTTCAAATGTACCTACAAACGAGGCATAATGATGTAATATGTACATACAGTTAGCCTAAATAGCATGTTAGCATCGATTTAGCTTGCAGTCATGCACTGACCAAATATGCCCGATTAGCACTCCAACAAGTCAATGACATCAACAAAGCTCACCTTTGTGCATTCACACACAGTATAAAACATTTGGTGGACAAAATGATACAAAAAAGGAGTGGAAGATTTCACCTGTAAACAAACATTCCACCTAATGGGGAGTTCAAGAACCGCCGAAATTAGCAGGACAAAACCATGTTCACCAAATAGTCTCATCAGTGAAGCATACACACAACCATATCAAACAGTGGGCTTTCTAACAATTGGGAAGGTTTGTGTCGTGTTTGTCCTCCAACAAAAAACATAATAAAACATAAAAACTTTTTTTTTTAAATTTTCAATCCTTTGTTTTTTTAAATTCTCCAGGGCGGCACTAAAGAGTAGGGTTGCTGACCCCCATAATAGGCAAAACAAGGTAGCTAAACAGACTTATTTTTCCTGCTGACGACTCTTGTTTGATTGGCCTCTTGTTGCTAGGCAGAGTTCATAGGGCCAATTTGATTGATTGATTGAGACATTTATTAGTAGATTGCACATCCATCCATCCATTTTTCTACCGCTTATTCCCTTTGGGGTCGAGGGGGGCGCTGGTGCCTATCTCAGCTACAATCGGGCGGAAGGCGGGTTACACCCTGGACAAGTCGCTACCTCATCGCAGGGCCGTAGATTGCACAGTACAGTAAATATTCCGTAAAATTGACCACTAAATGGTAACACCCGAATACGTTTTTCAACTTGTTTAAGTCAGGGTCCACGCTAATCAATTCATTTTAGTGAATTATATTTATATAGTGCTTTTCTCCAGTGAGTCAAAGCGCTTTACATAATGAAACCCAATATCTAAGTTACATTTTTAAACCAGTGTGGGTGGCACTAGGAGCAGGTGGGTAAAGTGTCTTGCCAAGGACACAACGCCAGTAACTAGGATAGCAGAAGCAGGGATGGAACCTGCAACCCTCAAGTGGCTGGCACGGCCACTCTACCAACCGAGCTATACCGCCCCAAAACCAATTCATGGTACGTCATTGCTGCCCCAAGCCACGCCCACTAGGCTAAGTATTAACCTACCAAAAACATCCAATCCATGCATATTATTATATTATGCGGACTGGACACTGGCCGAGAGTGGAGTCGGCTGTCTTGGTTGCTTTGTTGGGTCTGCTTCTGTCTCTGGCCATGCTCCCTCCTCCCCAGCGGACAATGGCGTGGAACACCGCAGAGGCCACCACAGTGTATATGTTTATTTAACTTTTTATTCATAGCTGTATGTAGAAGTGTCTGGTTATATCTGCTGCTTTAATGTCTTTAATGTCCTCTGTGTTCTTTGATGTTTGATGTTTCCCTCTTACACACATGTAAGAGGGATGTGTACTATGGCAATGAGTTGTTGTTGTTGTTTTGTTTTTTTTCCCTTGGCCTCAGTCTGCACCCCCACTCCAGGGCCCAGGCTAAGACCGATTTTTTAAATTTTATTTTAATCTTCTATTCTCCCCCCCCCCCCTTGTTTACCTGTATGTCATCTTTTTTGTAAGGGGCGCTGGAAGCCGGCAGACCCGTCAGCGATCCTGTTCTGTCTCCCTGTAATGTTTGTCTGATCTTGAATGGGATTGTGCTGAAAATAGTAATTTTCCTTAAGGAACTCTCCTGACGGAATAAATAAAGTACTATCTAATCTATTATTTTGGACAATTTAACTACTGCTCTGTATTAAACATGAAATAGTAGTCGTCTACCAACTAAAGTCTGATGCCTCGTGAAGTAGATAAGCGACGCCAGAGGGGATTGGACAATGCCACCAAACAGGAAGTGACTTCGCTGCAGTAAGATAAGCAGTTGATCGATGAGGACGGCGGACGGCTGTCACCGCAGGAAGTCAAAAAGACGCAGCAGGTCGCTCACCTTCGACTCTTGGAGTGAGCGCCAATACTCTCTCGTCACGGCGAAACTAGTTACTCTAACCCTCCCGCTGTAGTTTATTGTGACGGCGCAAATGTAAAATGTCAACATGAATATTTGAAAGAGACCGGGTGCAGCAGGAGAGAGAGAGAGAGAGGAAACAGTGCTCGCAAAAGTAGCTTGCTGAGATGCTGTTTATGAATTATTAAGAGACTGGGTGGAGAAGACGGATGCAGGATTGGAGATACTTGATCAGACATGACGACTCTAAGCCCATATCTGCCTGCTTTCTGTCAATCATGTTCATAAAACATGTCTTCAAAGGCAAGATTGTACCAAACCCAAAACCAGTCAAGTTGGCACGTTTTGTAATTCGTAAATAAAAAAAAGAATACTGTGGCTTATTGTGGCGGTCCGCTCCCTGTATGATCAGTGCCAGAGCTTGGTCCGCATTGCCGGCAGTAAGTCGGACACGTTTCCAGTGAGGGTTGGACTCCGCCAAGGCTGTCCTTTGTCACCCATTCTGTTCATAACTTTTATGGACAGAATTTCTAGGCGCAGTCAAGGCGTTGAGGGGTTCCGGTTTGGTGGCCACGGGATTAGGTCTCTGCTTTTTGCAGATGATGTGGTCCTGATGGCTTCATCTGGCCGGGATCTTCAGCTCTCACTGGATCGGTTCGCAGCCGAGTGTGAAGCGACCGGAATGAGAATCAGCACCTCCAAGTCCGAGTCCATGGTTCTCGCCCGGAAAAGGGTGGAGTGCCATCTCCGGGTTGGGGAGGAGACCCTGCCCCAAGTGGAGGAGTTCAAGTACCTAGGAGTCTTGTTCACGAGTGAGGGAAGAGTGGATCGTGAGATCAACAGGCGGATCGGTGCGGCGTCTTCAGTAATGCGGACGTTGTATCGATCCGTTGTGGTGAAGAAGGAGCTGAGCCGGAAGGCAAAGCTCTCAATTTACCGGTCGATCTACGTTCCCATCCTCACCTATGGTCATGAGCTTTGGGTCATGACCGAAAGGATAAGATCACGGGTACAAGCGGCCGAAATGAGTTTCCTCCGCCGGGTGGCGGGGCTCTCCCTTAGAGATAGGGTGAGAAGCTCTGCCATCCGGGAGGAACTCAAAGTAAAGCCGCTGCTCCTCCACATCGAGAGGAGCCAGATGAAGTGGTTCGGGCATCTGGTCAGGATGCCACCCGAACGCCTCCTTAGAGAGGTGTTTAGCGCACGTCCAGCTGGTAGGAGGCCACGGGGAAGACCCAGGACACGTTGGGAAGACTATGTCTCCCGGCTGGCCTGGGAACGCCTCGGGATCCCCCGGGAAGAGCTGGACGAAGTGGCTGGAGATAGGGAAGTCTGGGCTTCCCTGCTTAGGCTGCTGCCCCCGCGACCCGACCTCGGATAAGCGGAAGATGATGGATGGATGGATGGATGAAAAAAGAATACAATGATTTGCAAAACCTTTTCAACCTATATTCAATTGGATGGACTGCAAAGAGAAGATATTTAATGTTCCAACTGAAAAACTAATTTTTTTGTGCAATTAATCATTAACTTATAATTTAATGGCACCAACACATTGCAAAAATGTATTTTTTTTTACCACTATGTTACATGCCCTTTCCTTTTAACAACACTCAGTAAACTTTTAGGAACTGAAGAGACCAATTTTTTAAGCTTTTCAGGTGGAATTCTTTCCCATTCTTGCTTGAGTCCGGGGTCTCCGTTGTGGTATTTTAGGCTTCATAATGCGCCACACATTTTCAATGGGAGACAGGTCTGGACTACAGGCAGGCCAGTCTAGTACCCGCACTCTTTTACTATGAAGCCACGCTGTTGTAACACATGGCTTGGCATTGTCTTTCTGAAATAAGCAGGGGCGTCCATGATAACGTTGCTTGGATGGCAACATATGTTTCTCCAAAACCTGTATGGATTAATGGTGCCTTCACAGATGTTTAAGTTACCCATGCCCTGGGCATTAACACACCCCCATACCATCACAGATTCTGGCTTTTGAAGTTTGCTGTACAATCTACTTATAAAAGTTTCTATCAATCAATCAATGCGCCCATTACAATCCGGATGGTTCCTTTCCTCTTTGTTCCGGAGGACACAACGTCCACAGTTTCCAAAAGCAATTTGAAATGTGGACTCGTCAGACCACAGAACACTTTTCCACTTTGCATCAGTGCATTTTGGATGAGCTCGGGCCCAGCGAAGACGGTGGCGTTTCTGGGTGTTGTTGATAAATGGCTTTCGCTTTGCATAGTAGAGCTTTAACTTGCACTTACAGAGGTTGTGACGAACTGTAGTTACTGACTGTGGTTTTCTGAAGTCTTCCTGAGCCCATGTGGGGATGTCCTTTACACACTGATGTCGCTTTTTGATGCAGTACCCCCTGATGGCTCAAAGGTCTGTAATATCATCGCTTACATGCAGTGATTTCTCCAGATTCTCTGAAACTTTGGATGATATTACGGACCGTAAGTGGTGAAATCCCTAAATTCCTTGCGATAGCTCGCTGAGAAATGTTGTTCTTAAACTGTTGGACAATTTGCTTATTATGTCCGATAACAGCAATCCTGCAGCATGTTTATTTATGCACTGGACACCCAGTCAACATGTAAATACCCTCCAAAAAGCACACAAGATTAGTCTTTGCTTCTGTTTTAGCCAAATCATTTAAAAAAAAAGTTTAAAAAAAAAAAGCTAGGCTGTAGGCTATTGGTGTCACACCTGTCACCAGAGGGTTTTGTTTCTGTCTTGCTTCCCCTATTATTATTATGGTCTGTCTCTCTTGTCAGCGTTCCTTCCTTCCCTTGTTTACCTCTCGTTGCTAGGAGCGCTGATTAATCACACCTGCCTCTGACTGGTGATAATTTCTTTGAACCAAGACGTGATGAAAAGTCACCGTTTTAAAAGCGTCAATTGAATTTTCCACTAGTTATAATCACCCTTACTTAGTTAGTTAGCTAGTTAGTTAGCAGGATTAGCGTCATTGTTGGGATTGCCACCACCAAACACAGAAAACAGCAAAAGGTCACGTTATAGTCCTTATTAGTTAGTTATTTAGTTAGTTAGCTAGTTAGTAGGGTTAGCCTCATTGTTGGGATTGCCTCCACCAAGCAACAAAAACACAAATGGCCATGTTCTGATCACTATTTGTTACTTAGTTAGATGGTTTCTAAGTCAGTCACTTGGCTAGTTAGTTAGTTAGTTTGTTAGTTAGTTATTTAGTTAGTTAGTCAGTTAGTTAGGATTGTCTCTGCCAGGCAACACAAACCACAAATTCATGGTAACATTCCTTAGTTAGTTAGTTAGTTAGTTAGTTAGTTAGGATTTTTCACATTTCGTGCTCATAAAAATATGTAAGAATATAATAACATAATTAAAATATTTGTTTTAATAGCAGAGTACCTTCTGATCCAGGGACCCAACTTGTCCACTAGTTATAATCACCATTATTTAGTTAGCTAGCTTGTTAGTTAGCAGTATTAGCATTGTTTTTGGTATTGCCACCACCAAGCACATAAAACCACAAAAGGTAATGTTGTATTCATTGTTAGTTAGCTAGTTAGCTAGTTGGTTAGTTAGTTAGTTAATAGGGTTAGCCTCATTGTTGGGATTGCCTCCACCAAGAAACACAATCACAAGTGGCCATGTTCGGATTACCGTTAGTTAGTTAGTTAGTTAGTTAGTTAGTTAGTTAGTTGGTTGGTTAGTTAGTTAATAAATAGGGTTAGCCTCATTGTTGGGATTGCCTCCACCAAGCAACAAAATTACAAATGGTCATGTTCTGATTGCCAAGCATTAGTTAGTTAGTTAGTTTGTTTGTTTGTTTGTTTGTTTGTTGGTTAGTTATGCAGGATTTCCCCGTCAAGCAAAAAACAGAACTGGTCATGCTATGATCACATTCCTTAGTGTGTTAGTTAGTTAGTTAGTTAGTTAGTTAGTTAGTTAGTTAGTTAGTTAGTTAGTTAAGGATTTGTCACATGTGGTGCTCATAAAAATATGTAAAAATATGATAAGAACATAATTAAAAATATCTGTTTTAATAGCAGGGTACCTTCTGATCCAGGGACCCAACATGTCCACTAGTTATAATCACCATTATTTAGTTAGTTAGCTTGTTAGTTAGCAGGATTAGCATTGTTTTTGGTATTGCTACTACCAAGCACATAAAACCACAAAAGATAATGTTATATTCATTATTAGTTAGTTAGCTAGTTAGTTAGTGAATAGGGTTAGCCTCATTGTTGGGATTGCCTCCACCAAGCAACACAATCACAAATGGTCATGTTCTGATTACCATGATTTAGTTAGTTAGTTAGTTATTTAGTTAGTTAGTTAGTTAGTTGGTTAGTTAGTTAGTTAGTTAGTTAGTAAATATGGTTAGCCTCATTGTTGGGATTGCCTCCACCAAGCAACACAATCACAAATGGTCATGTTCTGATTACCATGATTTAGTTAGTTAGTTAGTTATTTAGTTAGTTAGTTAGTTAGTTAGTTGGTTAGTTAGTTAGTTAGTTAGTTAGTAAATATGGTTAGCCTCATTGTTGGGATTGCCTCCACCAAGCAACAAAATCACAAATGGTCATGTTCTGATTACCGTTAGTTAGTTAGGTAGTTAGTTAGTTAGTTAGTTAGTTAGTTAGTTAGTTAGTTAGTTAGTTGGTTGGTTGGTTGGTTAGTTCTGCAGGATTTCTCTGTCAAGCAAAAAACAGAACTGGTCATGCTATGATCACATTCCTTAGTTAGTTAGTTAGTTAGTTAGTTAGTTAGTTAGTTAGTTAGTTAGTTAGTTAGTTGGTTGGTTGGGTGGGGTTTCTCAGATTTGGTGCACATAAAAAAATATGTATGAATACAATAAGAACATCATTAATAAGACACTTTTTAACAGCAGGGGACATTCTGATCCAGGGCCCCAACTTTTCCACTACAGAAGGGCCCGGGACCCAATCAAGTATTAAGACTCATCTTACTTTTTATTTTAATTGTATTTAATCATTATATATAGTTTGCAACTTTGTCAAATGATATGAAACGCATCACACAGATTATTATTATTAAACACACAAACCTTAGCCTTAGGTCAAGGCTGAATTAAAAAAAAAATAATAATAACCATATATAACTGAAAAGTAAATTATGTTGTGCTAAAATAAATAAACTAAATTAATAATAAATATCTTGCTCAAATAAATGGTCAATAAAATTTAAGTGCAAATGAAAATACAGCTTCACTGCTTTAGTCCTAATTTTTGCGCTTAAAAAACTTCTATATAACTTTAACTCCAGACTTTTTCTGTTTGTTGGAGATTGTCATTACTGCTACAGGTGGTGGAAAAGTGGGTTTCAATAAAATACTTTAAAAAAAAAATTTTTTTTTTTTTTTTATAAATTCATTCGTTCTTTAAATTTTAGGGCAAAAAAAAAAATTTAAACTTTAATATTATCTGAGCATGCCAATTTTATTAATATATATCGTATTGCAAAACAATTTTTTTGAGATAAAAACAAATTGTTAATCTGCTCGTCACCTTTATTTGTGATTTTAAGGCAAGTTATACATTAAAAAAAAATCTAATAATCAAATACCTATGCATTTCGATTAATCATGATCAATCACAGGTGCACAATGTCAATTCATTTTTAAAAATCGGCCCTCTAAAAGCCGCCATTACTGCAATGTGGCCCTCAATGAAAATGAGTTTGACACCCCTGTTACAGCTTTACAGGTACCATGTGTTCAGCTTAGGCCTGACTTTTAAACTCACCAATGACAGGCTGACTTTTGACCCATCTCTCTCTCTCTCTCAATCTCTCTTCATGCAGTCATTCCAGTTGAGGTCAAAGGTCAACTACCATCATGGCGGACGATGCGAATATGCGCAACGAGCTGGCCGACCTGCAGACTCGCGCCGACGAGATCACCGACGAGGTAAACATGGCGCCGGAACATTCGTGCGCCAAATGTCACGCTCGGAACAATTTTGGTCTCTTGACATTTGAAGACGTCTTCCTCCGGGCCGACACGTCATGTGACCTCGCGCCATTTTCTTCTCCTCCTTCCATCCATCCCTCTCTTTTTTTTTGTTTTTTTTTCAAGGGAACTTTGTTCGTTTAACGAGCTGAGAGGAGCTCAGGAAGAGCAGATCATTTGGTGCTGCAGCAGAATAATGGAGGAGCGCTAATGGCCTCATTAAATATTCATGAGCACATAATGCAGACAGGATGGAGAGAGGGGGGAGGGATGGATGGATGAGTGATGGATGGATGAGTGATGGATGGATGGACGGATGAACTGCCATGTTGATGGACAGATCTATAAAAAAATAGAATGGATAACAGAATAATTGATTATGTCAATGGAAGGAAGGATGCATGGATGAGTGAATGAACTGATGGATGAATAGAATGAACACATTAATTAAATGGTGCCTTGATTGGTGATAATTGGACAGATGAAAATATGGCCTAATGGAGGATGAATAATTAATGGGTGAAAAATGAAAGGGTGGATGAAATCAATGGGAAATTGGAAGCAAGCGTGCACGGGTGAGTGAATGAATTGTTAAATAATTTTTGGACAAATGCATAGAAAGATGAGTGGATGAACTGATGGATGATTAATGGGCAAATTGAATGAAGAGAGGATGGACGGATGAATAAATGGATGCCTTGATTGTACTGATGAAAATGTCAATTCATGGATGTATGGATGATGTATTGGTTAATGAACTATCCCTGGATGAGTGGATGACTTGTGAGTGATGGGTGAATGAAAAGATGGATGAGTGCTTTAATGGATGAAGGGATTGATAAAACCAATGAAAATATGGAATTAAGGGTGCATAGTTGAGTGAATGGATTAACAAGTGATTGATGAACAAAACATAGATGAGTGGATGAAATGATGGATGAATGCTTTAATGGATGAAAGGATGGATGGAATCAATGGAACTAGGGGTGCATAGTTGAATGAATGAATTAATAAGTAATTGATGAACAAAACATAGGTGAGTGGATGAATTGATGGATGAATGCTTTAATGGATGAAAGGATGGATACAATCCATGGAATTAAGGGTGCATAGTTGAGTGAATGAATGAATAATTGATTGAAGAACAAAACATAGATAGATGAGTGGATGAAATGGTGGATTAATGCTTTAATGGATGAAAGGATGGATACAATCAATGGAACTAAGGGTGTATAGTTGAGTGAATGAATGAATAAGTGATTAATGAATAAAACATAGATGAGTGGATGAAATGATGGATGAATGCTTTAATGGATGAAAGGATGTATACAATCAATGGAATTAAGGGTGCATAGTTGAGTGGATGAATTAATAAGTGATTGATGAACAAAACATAGATGAGTGGATGAATCGATGGATGAATGCTTTAATGGATGAACGGATGGATACAATCCATGGAATTAAGGGTGCATAGTTGAGTGAATGAATGAATAAGTGGTTGATGAACAAAACATAGATAGATGAGTGGATGAAATGGTGGATTAATGCTTTAATGGATGAAAGGATGGATACAATCAATGGAACTAAGGGTGTATAGTTTAGTGAATGAATGAATAAGTGATTGATGAATAAAACATAGCTAGATGAGTGGATGAATTGATGTATGATTAAACTACAAATAAAAGGAGCAGAGGATGGATGCATTCCTTGATTAGTGATAATTGGACGGATGAAAATATGGCTTAATGGAGGATGAATAATTAATGGGTGAAAAATGAAAGGGTGGGTGAAATCAATAAGAAATTGGAAGCAAGCGTGCACGGATGAGTGAATGAATTAATTAGTCATTGTTAGACAAATGCATACATAGACGAGTAGATGAACTGATGGATGATTAATGGACAAATAGAACAAAGAGAGGATGGACGGATGAATAAATGGATGCCTTGATTGTACTGATGAACATATCAATTCATGGATGTATGGATGATGTATTAGTGAATGAACTATCTCTGGATGAGTGGATGACTTGTGATTGATGAGTGAATGAAAAGATGGATAAAACCAATGGAAATATGGAATTAAGGGTGTATAATTCAGTGAATTAATCAACAAATGATTGATGAACAAAGGGTAGATAGATGAGTGGATGAATGGACGGATGATTAATGCACAGTTTCAAAGAAAGTGTTTGATTGAAGGTCCTCCTCGAAGTTGTTTGCTAAGTGTTATCTTGTCTTGTGCCCACAGTCCCTGGAGAGCACTCGTCGCATGATCGCTCTGGTGGAGGAGGTGAGTGGACTTTACACCTGACCCCGCCCCCTCGCCTTTGACCCCGCCCACCTCTGTCCCAGCACAAAACCAGTCAGGGCCTCATGCTGTGCGAGCAATGAAATATCCACCGTCAGGCTGCGCCGCCTCCTCCTCCTCCTCCCAGCCCGCCTTGGGAAGCGTGCACTTGGAGAGTGAGGTGTCCTGGTTGTGTCTGCCAGAGTTAGCATGGCTCTCATCACCGCGCTGGGACAAAAGACAACTTTTTGACAACGCCAGCTTCTCTCCAGAGACGGGAGGGTTAAAAATAACCAACACGCCGCGCATAATAATAGACTTTTGATCATAACTCACTCCAGCGCCAACAGCGGATTGCTTTTGCGCGCGCCACCTCTGCGTGCGCTGTGGTGGCCGCGGCTCGGCTTAACGAGTGGAGGGCCGCGGGTTCGAGACCCGCTTCTGACCGCACTCACCGTTTGTTGGATATTAAGTCCCTTAGTAGAATTAGCCATTGTTTTTGTTATTGCCGCCACCAAGCAACAAAGAAAAACAAAAGGTCCTGTTATGATTACCACTAGTTAGGTAGTTAGTTAGCAGGATTAGCATTGTTGTTTTTATTGCCTCCACCAAGCACCAAAAACCACAAAAGGTCATGTTATAATCACCATTATTTAGTTAGTTAGTTAGTTAGATATATAGTAGGATTAGAATTGTTGTCGTTATTGCTACCACCAAGCAACAAATACAATAAAAGGTCATGTTATAATTATTATTAGTGAGTTAGTTAGTTAGCAGGATTAGCATTGTTGTTTTTATTGCCTCCACCAAGCACCAAAAACCACAAAAGGTAATGTTATGATTACCACTAGTTAGTTAGTTAGTTAGATCGTAGCATTAGAATTGTTGTCGTTATTGCTGCCACCAAGCAACAAATACAACAAAAGGTCATGTTATAATTACCAGTAGTTAGTTAGTTAGCTAGTTAGTTAGCAGGATTAGTATTGTTGTTTTTATTGCCTCCACCAAGCACCAAAAACCACACAAGGTAATGTTATAATTACCACTAGTTAGTTAGTTAGTTAGATAGTAGCATTAGAATTGTTGTATTTATTTCTGCCACCAAGCAACGAATACAACAAAAGGTCATGTTATAATTACCAGTAGTTAGTTAGCTAGTTAGTTAGCAGGATTAGTATTGTTGTTTTTATTGCCTCCACCAAGCACCAAAAACCACACAAGGTAATGTTATAATTACCACTAGTTAGTTAGTTAGTTAGTTAGTTAGTTAGATAGTAGCATTAGAATTGTTGTCGTTATTGCTGCCACCAAGCAACAAATACAACCAAAGGTCATGTTATAATTACCAGTAGTTAGTTAGTTAGCTAGTTAGTTAGCAGGATTAGTATTGTTTTTATTGCCTCCACCAAGCACCAAAAACCACAAAAGGTAATTTTATAATTACCACTAGTTAGTTAGTTAGTTAGTTAATTAGTCAGTTAGTTAGCATGATTAGCGTTGTGGTTGTAGGTATTACTCCCGCCAAGCAACAAAAACAACAAAAGGTCATGTTATAATTACCACTAGTTAGTTAATTATCTAGTTAGCACAGTTAGCATTGTTGTTGTTATTGCTTCCACCAAGCAACAAAAACAACAAAAGGTAATGTTAGATTACCACTAGTTGGTTATTTATATAATTAGCAGGATTAGCATTGTTATTGCTTCCACCAAGCAACAAAAACAACAAAAGGTAATGTTATGATTACCACTAGTTAGTTATTTATATAATTAGCAGGATTAGCATTGTTATTGCTTCCATCAAGCAACAAAAACAACAAATGGTCAAGTTATAATCTCCCTTCATTAGTTAGTTGGTTAGTTAGTTAGTTGATTGGTTAGTTACTAAGATTAGCATTGTTGCTGTTATTGTCTCCACCAAGCACCGAACACCACACTAGGATAAGTTATAATCACCATTCGTTAGTTAGTTAGGAAGATTAGCATTGTTGTTAATATTGCTTCCACCAAGCACTGAAAGCCACACAAGGTCATGTTATAATCACCACTAGTTAGTTAGTTAGCTTCTTGGTTAGCAGGATTAACATTGTTGTTGGTATTGCCCCCACCAAGCATCAAAAATCACAAAAGGTCATGTTAAAATCACCGTTAGTTAGTTAGCTAGTTAGTTAGCGGGATTAGCATTGTTGTTGTTATTCCCGCCACCAAGCACTAAAAACACAAAAGGTCATGTCATAATTACCACTAATTAATTAGCTAGTTAGTTAGCCCCGAAAACCACAAAAGGTCATGTTATAATCACCATTAGTTAGTTAGTTAGCAGGATTAGCATTGTTGTTGGTATTGCCTCCACCTAGCAATAAAAACAACAAAAGGTCATTTTATTATTACCACTAGTGAATTAGCTAGTTAGTTAGCAGGATTAGAATTTTGTTGTTATTGCCTCCACCAAGCACCAAAAACCACAAAAGGTTATGTTATAGTTACCATTACTTAGTTAGTTAGTTAGCAGGATTAGCATTGCTGTTGGTATTGCCTCCACCAAACAACGAAAACAACAAAAGGCCATGATAAAATCACCGTTAGTTAGTTAGCTAGTTAGTTAGCGGGATTAGCATTGTTGTTGTTATTGCCGCCACCAAGCACTAAAAACACAAAAGGTCATGTCATAATTACCACTAATTAATTAGCTAGTTAGTTAGCCCCGAAAACCACAAAAGGTCATGTTATAATCACCATTAGTTAGTTAGTTAGCAGGATTAGCATTGTTGTTGGTATTGCCTCCACCTAGCAATAAAAACAACAAAAGGTCATTTTATTATTACCACTAGTTAATTAGCTAGTTAGTTAGCAGGATTAGAATTTTGTTGTTATTGCCTCCACCAAGCACCAAAAACCACAAAAAGTTATGTTATAGTTACCATTACTTAGTTGGTTAGTTAATTAGTTAGTTAGTTAGTTAGTTAGTTAGTTAATTAGTTAGTTAGTTAGTTAGCAGGATTAGCGTTGCTGTTGGTATTGCCTCCACCAAACAACGAAAACAACAAAAGGCCATGTTATAATCACCATTAGTTAGTTGGTTAGTTAGCAGGATGAGCATTGTTGTTGGTATGGCCTCCACTAAGCAACAAAAACAACAAAAGGTAATTTTATAATTACCACTAATTAGTTAGCAGGATGAGCATTGCTGTTTGTATTGCCTCCACCAAGCAACAAAAACAACAAAAGGTCATGTTATAATTACCACCAGTTAGTTAGTTATTTGGTTAGTTAGTTAGCAGGATTAGCATTGTTGTTGTTATTGTGCCCACCAAGCACCGAAAACCACACAAATTAATTAGTAGGGTCTTTACCTCTACCAAGATTTCTACTTTGAATGCCCTTAGGAGGGATTCATGGCTCTTTGAAGGGAGCCAGATCTGGAGTTCTACCTTTTTAACAGTTTTTTTTTTTTTTAAATCAAGGAAACAATCACTAATATCATAAGATGGTGATCAGAACACTTTAATGTACACACATATTACTCTATTGGTGAGAGTTATTCTGAAATTTTGGCTTTAAATTTGATGTTTTTGCCCTGTTTTCATTGTAAACGTTCCATAAGGTGGTGCCATATTTCCACGCTTTGGCAGTGATGTTACTAGTTTGAATATTCCCTCACTTAAAATGATGTATCGCATTTTAACAATACAGAAAAGATTACGAATAATAATTGGCAATAAAACTAATTAATGGACATAAAACATATAAAACTACAACAAAAATTAGGACGCAACAATAACGTCTCATATCAGGTGTGTGTACACGAAAAGTGAAACCAAATAGAAATAGATAAAAAGATCAAATAAAAAGTAAATACAAATAAGAGTAAATGACTAGATAAAATAAAAAGTCAATACAAATAATAATAATTTGAAAAAACCTATTTATAGTTCTATGTTAGGTCAGAAAAAAAAAATGGATATTTCATCCCTATAAACCTGTTTTGCAGGGAAACCTGCGAAACAGGCTTGTAGGGATGAAATAGCCTCTGGGTTTTTTCTTTTTTTCTTAAATTTTTTTAGTTTATTTCGAACATGAACATACTCCGAAAAGGAGTTGGCAGAAGCAAAACTTATTTAATCCTGCCCCTTTCCCACTTCAGAGCGTTTACATTCTTTTATTTTTTTAAATGTATTTATTTTTTTCTTTGTCATGAAAAAGGGAGGTTTATTGGGTTGGTGCACTAATTGTAAGTGTATCTTGTGTTTTTTATGTTGATTTGATAAAAAAAAAAAAAAAAAATTTAAATAAAAAAACATTTAAATTAATGAAAAATTCTTCTGCGGCCTGGTACCAATCGAGCTCGGTGGTTGGGGATCACTGCTATAAGGTATATTCCGCTCTACCCTGGTATTGAGCACTGTATAACGGATAAACCACAGAAACCTCCACTATATTTATAGTTCTATACATTTATTTGTAAAAAACAAAATTTAAAAAAATGTTAAGCAAAAAGTTAATCCAATCTAATTGCTGCTCAGTATATTCCGCTCTACCCCGGTACTGAGCACTGTATAACGGATAAACCACAGTAACCTCGACTATATTTATAGTTCTATATTTTTGTTTGTAAATAAAAAAGGAAAGAAAAACATTTTTAAACATTTTTCACAAAAAGTGAATCTAAATACTGCTCAGTCTATAACCTAACGTATATTCTGCTCAACCCCGGTATTAAGTCCTGTATAACGGATAAACCACAGTAACCTCGACTATATTTATAGTTCTATATTTTTATTTGTAAAAGAACCCAAAACATTTTTTTTAAATTTTAACAAAAAGTTAATCGAAATGTTGTTCAGTATACAACTTAACATATATTCCGCTCTACCCCGGTATTAAGTCCTGTATAACGGATGAACCACAGATACCTCGACTATATTTATAGTTCTATATTTTTATTTGTAAAAAAAAAAAAAATAAAATAAAAAAAAAAAAAACATTTTTAAAAAATGTAAACAAAAAGTTAATCTAAATGCTGCTCAGTATATAACCTAATGTATATTCCGCTCTACCCTGGCATTGAGCACTGTATAACGGTTTAAAATCAGAAAAACTTCCACTATAATTATTATTTATTTCTATTTGTAAAAAAAATAAAAAAACATTAAAAAAAATGTAAACAAAAAGTTAATTTAAATGCTGATCAGTATATAACCTAAGGCATATAATGTTGTTCAGTATATAATCAACATATATTCCGCTCTACCCCTGGTATTGAGCACTATATAATGGATGAACCACAGACACCTCGACTATATTTATAGTCCTATATTTTTATTTGTAAAAAAAAAAAAAAAAAAAGCATTTTTAAATAATGTAAACAAAAAGTTAATCTAAATGCTGCTCAGTATATAACCTAACGTATATTCCGCTCTACCCCGGTACTGAGCACTGTATAACGGATAAACCACAGTAACCTCGACTATATTTATAGTTCTATATATTTATTTGTAAATAAAAAAGGAAAGAAAAACATTTTTAAACATTTTTCACAAAAAGTGAATCTAAATACTGCTCAGTCTATAACCTAACGTATATTCTGCTCTACCCCGGTATTGAGCACTGTATAATGGATAAACCACAGTAACCTCGACTATGTTTATAGTTCTATATTTTTATTTGTAAAAGAACCCAAAACATTTTTTTAAAATTTTAACAAAAAGTTAATCGAAATGTTGTTCAGTATATAACATAACGTATATTCTGCTCTACCCCGGTATTGAGCACTGTAT